>NC_057805.1:6684682-6719226 GCF_018294505.1 Triticum aestivum
AGGTCACCGGCTGGAGAAATGGCTGTGGAACTCCAATGGCAGACAGCAGGAGGATGTTGATGAGGACTTGGATTTTAAAATTCTTTGACACTACCCTCTATGCGAATGTAGAGAAGTAATGAATATCTGAGGCAGCGTATGTTGCTGTGGGTTAAAGGGTTGACCTGCTCGGATCAAAGGACCTTTAGTTGCTTGGCCCAATTCACCTATTGTACTTGAGGGTCGCTACTGTGGCCCTTCGTTTGCTATTTTACAGGACTGTTAAGCGCGGTGATGGACCAACCTTCCCCATCGAGCTTATGTAGCAGAAAATCTGAAACTTCTTAACCATAATTAAGTCGGAATGTACTGCTTCTTTCAGTTTACGTAAAGGCTGTATTTGCTTTGCTTGTACATGGCACCATGTCTGTTTATTAATTCAACGCTCTTTGTGGTAAACAGGTTGCTGAACAAGTATTGATTATGCATGAAGAATGCCTGCAAAACAACTATTCGTCGATTGAGAAGCTAAGGAACACGCGTGCTCAAGCAAATGCTGTTTCCCAAAGTAGAATGGTACCTATTTGTATGCCAATTTTATTGTGATTAAGTGCTCTTTTTTCTTGCTATGTAATTTCTGCCGCCTCTCTTCTCACATTTGAGCTCACTAATGCTGCAACTTGATTCAACAATGTTCTATCAAAGTTCGCTTCCAAATTCCTATTGATAAATTGACTCATTACTTAATTGCTACATGGCGTTCTTGACATGATTGTATTTTGCTTCATTGGGGAATAATTAGAGAATGCTAGATTCAGTGGGTTTTTGCTTTACCATGGGGATCTTAACATTGTCTTCTAATTAGAATTGGGAATCAGTGCTATTTCGAGATATATTTATATTTTGGGAACCATGTATATACGCTTGTTGCCCGAAGTCATCCTTTCATCACCACTGATTTCGTGGAGATTCCTGAACTGCTGACAGTATCGGCATTGCACAAGCTAACCGATTGGGTTTACTGGTTGCTTCGACTCAGTTTTGTGTATTTCTCCCCTCATTGTCGTCCTGTTTGTTCCATATACATATCAGATAAATGTGTGAATAGCTGGAAATAATGTTACACGCCAACTTAAGACAAAATGCTGAATATTTGTATTTGGCGAGATAATAGTCAGCAGTAAAAAACACAACTTGATTTTGTATTTCTTATTAATATTCGTCTCTTCATATTCTCCTTGTTGAACAACTTCTAATTTGTTTCGGTATGCTTCAAACTTCGAGGGCAGCCTTCAGATAATTGATTTTCTTCTCATGTAACAGATGGTAACTGATGAAGGCGATGATAGCTCGGATGATAGCTCGGACGATGACGACGGCGATGAACCAGCCAGGGCAGATGATATGTCGGTGGATGAGCCAAAGCCTTGCAAGCCTGCCCCTGATGCTGACGGGTGGACTGTTGTGCCACCGAAGCGCGGCGGCCGGGGCAAGAATTAAGCACAGAAGCAAACCTTGCCAACAAACTGCCATCTGAGAGGCCGTTTTGGTCCGAAGGCTTTGAAGCGTGATTAGCAAAACCTTGGCAACCACTTCCTGCCGCTTGTGCCATTTTGGTCTTGGAGGTTTTGAAGTGTTTGCACTCCACCTGTATTACTTGGATTTTGTCGGGAATGTTGGTTGTGTAGCATGTTTTCCTTGCTTACTCTCTTCGTGTTCGACTTGGCAACGAAAGATCTGGATTGTAAACGGGTCTAAAATATCCTTATGTTAGTGCCCGCTGTGTAGGTTTTGTTTATCTAAAAACTAAACATGTCGAGTATCTGAATTGCCTATGTTATTGTCCAGCCTGATGCGCGCTGTTTATGTGTAATTCTGTGACTATAGCATGCACATGCACTACTCGCTCTATATCAAAATGTAAGATCTAAGATCTAAGAAATCACGTGGTAACTCTCATGACTAAGAAATACAATCAAATCTCTTGGATATCTCCATGGTATCAATCTTTGCAATATCAAATACCACATGACTAGAGTAGCTGGAGCAGCATAAGTAATTCAGAAGTGAGGAAATTCTACTTTTACTCAGTCAACTAACCAACCAAATATAACATGCATTGATCGTTTCTTCAGGATTCTTTGCAAGTATAGAACGTATTATATTCGTTTCTGTATTACCAATCCTTTTACCATCTCTGCTTGATGTAGTAAAGTAAACACATGTTTTCGCACTAGGACCCCAGTCCCCAGCCGGACACAGTCCCAGCTTTTTTTACAAGGGAAAAATAGGGCATTCTTTGGGTAGAGCTCAAGCAACAGAGGCATGATCCATCCAACATCATGATGCACGACCTGTTAAATCACCAGCAGTGAGAGAGATGGACGGGTCTGGATGTACGTTACGGCTGGCGCATCAACAGTGCAGGTTACGACCTCCTTCCAGCGTTGGATATCCATCCACTCGCTTCCTTCCTGATCGACTTGACTCGTTGCTTCGCCGCGCCTTTTATAGCTCGATCATTTATGGGATTGACTCTCTTCTCTCTATATTTTGGGTTTAATTATGTTCCAACAGATGTTTCTTTTACTCGTATATCGTGTTGGGCTACCGTTGGAGGCGATATTTGTTTTGAGCGGAGAGTATAATTGTTAGGTACATGGTTCTACTATCATTACACGTTTCGGACTTGATGTCACCCGGCGGTGATTGTGTGAGCCTTTGGATTTTTATTACACGTTGAAGCAGTGGAATTGCTACTGTAACGCTCATATGGGCCGGCTCTTGAAGCAATCGCTCGCTCAGCTCGGCTCCCTGCTCCGCTTGCTTGCTTAATTTTTTCGCCCGCTTCAGTGGTAGCTAAAAAAAAACTGGCTATCGTCGTCAGAGTAGGGTTGTCCTTGTTGATAACAGTCCGGAAGTCTTCGTGCATGTGCCCTTAAGGACTAGTGCCCTAGAGCCGCATTTGTGGCCGTTGAACACTTAAATCGATCTGAAGAACCTAACATCAAATCTCGTAGTCGCATACGCACGACGAGAAACCCTAACCTTACCACCCCAAGAAGCTGGCAGGAATCTACGCCGGAGCTCTGTCTCATCCATCCTAACGGATGAACTTGAGGAAGATCGAATACCAAAAACTGGCTCGAAGAAGAAGCGCCGCCATTTGTTCGAGCGCCATCCCGGCGAGGATTAAAACCCAAACGTATCTGCTAGCCGTAGCCGAGGTACCAGGATTCCCCTCCCTGCCATCGGTCGCCGAAGCGACATGCAGAGGAAAGGCTAATTAACAGCCTCACCGACAGAGATCGGGGGGAGAAAGGCTTTGTCCTAGTCGTCTTGCAAGAGGAAAAAGAAAGACGTGGAGTTTCCACCCGTAAGTTCATATTTACTCCCTCCGTTTCCAAAATAGATGACCCAACTTTGTACTAAAGTTAGTACAAAGTTGAGTCATCTATTTTGGAACAGAGCAAGTAGATGCTTCTATCAGGGAGATGGTATTAAATTGTATATCAGTATATCATATGAGAATGATATGTACTCCTACTATAGCATTCCAGAACGCACTAGTCTTGCACCCGCCCCTGAACCCACCAGACAGCGTGTGAAGCATCCATGATTGGTTTCCTCCGGGCGCCAACCGAAAGATGATGCCCTAATCCTGTTGTCAAGCAGTGCAAAGCGTGTAGCCCATCAATGCCCGTGTCTCCTACACAGCGGCCACACCTAGGACCAAGAATTTCATCAACTAGTGAGCGTAGCTAGCACGTAGCCTTCCTTTTCCCAGTTTCCATAATAATCCGGATGGATGCCCCCAGCGTGATGATTGGCACCCATAATTCGGTCAGCACCGTGGGGTTCTTTCTCATGCATGTACTAACCACTTCTCATGAGCGGCTAGGAGTAGTGTAGTGAAAAATGTTTGTCTTGAGGCCTTTTCGCTTTGGACAGGAGGCTTCTTTCGCCTTATTTAGTAAAAGAAGTAATAAAAAAAAGAGAAGAGAAGAGAAGCGGCTGGTACGTAGCTGCTGTGACAAATGTGAGTTGAGGAGCTAGCTTGTTGTTGGGAAGGAACGAAAGTTTGTAGAAAAGCATTCAATCCCAAGTTCCTAACAGTACTTGTCAATCCCCAAAGAGGTACTGCTAGCTCCTGCTAGCTCGGCTTGGGTTCATCAAAGCAATTCCACCACCAAGCTTAACTACCAATCTCTATCTAAACTAGGAGTAATAAATAAAAAGTGTTAGGGCAACTTCAACACAGGAACACAAACGGACACGGATTTTATCCCTTTTTTGTCCGTTTGGATCGCTAGTTGGCCGTGTCCACCTATGTCCGCGCTAATCTGCGCAGTGCGCCCAACCGGCCGACCCATTTAATCCGTTTGGACAGTGCGCCACCCATTTGGCCCTCGTCCGTTTATTTTTAACTTCCATATTTTCATAATCAAACATAGCAAGTTGATAGCAAAATAAAAATCTGGCATTCGTTGCATAGTAACATATGCCATGCCGGCATACAACATTGCACCAAAAGGACCGTCACGGCTATATTTCATTCATCTCGGCCCTAGTTCATGAAAAACAAACACATAAAAGATGATCACACATAATCTCGGCCTTGAATCAACTTTTGCTTGCCCTCAAACCAAGCCTTATTTTTTGGGGGTCATCTTGCTCGTGTTGGCCGCCATGATCTCCACTTCCTTGGAGATTAGTGCAAGCTCCGCCTCCTTTGACTCTTGTCCGAGCATTGGTCTCATCGATCTCGAGCTTCTTCTTTTGTAGGTCAAAGTAGGTTTTCATTTGCTCCTCTTTCTCTTGACGCTTCCTCTCTTCCCTCTCTTCCTTTTGGGTAATGAACCCCTTCAAAGTTTCTTGCAAGGCGATTATCGAAGCATCACACTTCTTATCCACCTTGGAATTGGTCTTCCCCCTCGGCCTCTTCTCACTTTCACTTGGGTCGGCGACCGATGAAGGCCCCCCCCCCCTCTTTTTTGGGCAGCATATTGGTCCTTGAACTTTGGGCAATCCTTGATTTTCTTCCAAGAATGGCTCAAAGTGAACGGCTCGCCCGCATTTTAGACTTTGAAGGTATCCGTGGCTTGAAACTACTACAGATAGAGATGAAAGCAACAAGTTACCTTCATATGCATAGGAGAGGACGATATATGCTCTTATTATGAACGAGGGAAGGAAATGTATACCATGTCCTTGATCCCAAGGCCACTCACGGGACGGCCTACGATATTCTCATGAGCACCACCAAATGTGTTCCACTCCAATTGGATGAAGCCCTACCTCTTTTGAATTGACACGTCGATCTGGTCACTCTCAAATTTGTAGGGCTCAAACTTCCGATGTTCATGAAAGTAATCACCAACCCTCTTCCAAAATGTAGTTCCTTTTTGCTTGCCGTTGGCTTTGGGATCTTGTCTAATTGTCATCCAAGCTTCGCAAATCAACTTGTCCTCCCCATCCGTGTATGGTCCCATCCTCGTGCTCTTCCTCCTCTTTTGTGACTTGCCTTGTTCCTCTAGCTCGTCCTCAAACTCCAATGGCTCTCTGTCGATGTCTACACCCTTGCCGCCTTTAGAGTCTTGGACATCATTGTAGTGCCCATCGTAGTATTGGCCGTGGGCGTCTTGGCCGTCTTGAGTGTTGGAGATCGTTGCAGAAATTAAAAAATTTCTACGCATCACCAAGAACAATCTATGGAGTCTTCTAGCAACGAGAGAGAAAAGAGTGCATCTACATACCCTTGTAGATCGCGAGCGAAAGCGTTCAAGAGAACGGGGTTGATGGAGTCGTACTCGTCGTGATCCAAATCACCGATGATCCTAGCGCCGAACGAACGGCACCTCCGCGTTCAACACACGTACGGAGCAGGGACGTCTCCTCCTTCTTGATCCAGCAAGGGGGAAGGAGAAGTTGATGGAGATCCAGCAGCACGACGGCGTGGTGGTGTAAGTAGCGGGATCCCGGCGGGGCTTCGCCAAGCGCAAGCGGGGAGGAAGAGGTGTCACGGGAGGGAGGGAGGCGCCAGGGCTTGGGGTGCTGCTCCCATGCGTCTCCCCACTATATATAGGGGTGGAGGGGGCTGGTTTCTTGCCCTCCAAGTCCATTGGGGCGTCGGCAAAGGTGGGGGAAAGAAATCCCATCATTTCCCTTCCCCACCGATTGTTATCCCCCTTTTTTAGGGATCTTGATCTTATCCCTTCGGTATATGATCTTATTCCTTCTAAGGTGGGATCTTGGTGCGCCTTGACCAGGGGTGTGGGGCCTTGCCCTCACCACCCACGTTCATGTGGGTCCCCCATGCAGGTGGGCCCCACTTCGGAACCTTCTAGAACCTTCCCGGTGTTGGAAATATGCCCTAGAGGCAATAATAAATGGTTATTATTATATTTATTTGTTCATGATAATTGTCTATTGTTCATGCTATAATTGTGTTATCCGGAAATCGTAATACATGTGTGAAACACATAGACCACAACGTGTCCCTAGTGAGCCTCTAGTTGACTAGCTCGTTGATCAACAGATAGTCATGGTTTCCTGACTATGGACATTGGATGTCATTGATAACGGGATCACATCATTAGGAGAATGATGTGATGGACAAGACCCAATCCTAAGCATAGCACAAAAGATCGTGTAGTTCGTTTGCTAGAGCTTTTCCAATGTCAAGTATCATTTCCTTAGACCATGAGATCGTGCAACTCCCGGATGCCGTAGGAGTGCTTTGGGTGTGCCAAACGTCACAACGTAACTGGGTGACTATAAAGGTACACTACGGGTATTTCCGAAAGTGTCTGTTGGGTTGGCACGGATCGAGACTGGGATTTGTCACTTCGTATGACGGAGAGGTATCTCTGGGCCCACTCGGTAATGCATCATCATAATGAGCTCAATGTGACTTAAGGAGTTAGCCACGGGATCATGCATTACGGTACGAGTAAAGTGACTTGCCGGTAACGAGATTGAGCAAGGTATTGGGATACCGACGATCGAATCTTGGGCAAGTAACGTACCGATTGACAAAGGGAATTGTATACGGGATTGATTGAATCCTCGACATCGTGGTTCATCCGATGAGATCATCGTGGAACATGTGGGAGCCAACATGGGTATCCAGATCCCGCTGTTGGTTATTGACCGGAGAGGCGTCTCGGTCATGTCTGCATGTCTCCCGAACCCGTAGGGTCTACACACTTAAGGTTCGGTGACGGTAGGGTTGTAGAGATATTAGTATACGGAAACCCGAAAGTTGTTCGGAGTCCCGGATGAGATCCCGGACGTCACGAGGAGTTCCGGAATGGTCCGGAGGTGAAGAATTATATATAGGAAGTCCAGTTCGGCCACCGGGAAAGTTTCGGGGGTTATCGGTATTGTACCGGGACCACCGGAGGGGTCCCGGGGGTCCACCGGGTGGGGCCACCTATCCCGGAGGGCCCCATGGGCTGAAGTGGGAAGGGAACCAGCCCTTAGTGGGCTGGGGCGCCCCCCATGGGCCTCCCCCTGCGCCTAGGGTTGGAAACCCTGGGGGTGGGGGGCGCCCCACTTGACTTGGGGGAAGTTTCCCACCCTGGCCGCCCCCCTTGTAGATGGGTTCCAGAGCTGGCGCCCCCCCTCCAGGGGGCCTATATATAGTGGGGGGAGGGAGGGCAGCAGCACCACAGCCCCTGGCGCCTCCCTCTCCCCCTGCAACACCTCTCCCTCCCGCTTGCGCTTGGCGAAGCCCTGCCGGGATCCCGCTACTTCCACCACCACGCCGTCGTGCTGCTGGATCTCCATCAACCTCTCCTTCCCCCTTGCTGGATCAAGAAGGAGGAGACGTCGCTGCTCCGTACGTGTGTTGAACGCGGAGGTGCCGTCCGTTCGGCACTCGGTCATCGGTGATTTGGATCACGGCGAGTACGACTCCATCAACCCCGTTCATTGGAACGCTTCCGCTCGCGATCTACATGGGTATGTAGATGCACTCCTTTCCCCTCGTTGCTAGTATACTCCATAGATGGATCTTGGTGATGCGTAGGAAATTTTAAAATTCTGCTACGATCCCCAGCAGTGGCATCATGAGCCAGGCCTATGCGTAGTTACTATGCACGAGTAGAACACAAAGCAGTTGTGGGCGTAGATGTTGTCAATTTTTCTTGCCACTACTAGTCTTATCTTGTTTCGGCGGTATTGTGGGATGAAGCGGCCCGGACCGACCTTACACGTACGCTTACGTGAGACAGGTTCCACCGACTGACATGCACTAGTTGCATAAGGTGGCTAGCGGGTGTCTGTCTCTCCCACTTTAGTCGGAACGGATTCGATGAAAAGGGTCCTTATGAAGGGTAAATATAAATTGGCATATCACGTTGTGGTTTTACGTAGGTAAGAAACGTTCTTGCTAGAAACCTATAGAAGCCACGTAAAAACTTGCAACAACAATTAGAGGACGTCTAACTTGTTTTTGCAGCATGTGCCTTGTGATGTGATATGTGTTGGGAATCGTAGCATAATTTAAAATTTTCCTACGCTCACCAAGATGCATCTATGGAGTCTACTAGCAACGAGGGGAAAGGAGTGCATCTACATACCCTTGTAGATCGCGAGCGGAAGCGTTCCAATGAACGTGGATGACGGAGTCGTACTCGCCGTGATCCAAATCACCGATGACCGAGTGCCGAACGGACGGCACCTCCGCGTTCAACACACGTACGGTGCAGCGACGTCTCCTCCTTCTTGATCCAGCAAGGGGGAAGGAGAGGTTGATGGAGATCCAGCAGCACGACAGCGTGGTGGTGGAAGTAGCGGGATCCCGGCAGGGCTTCGCCAAGCGCAAGCGGGAGGGAGAGGTGTTGCAGGGGGAGAGGGAGGCGCCAGGGGCTGTAGTTCGCTGCCCTCCCTCCCCCCACTATTTATAGGACCCCCGGGGGGGGCGCCAGCCCTTGGGAGATCAGATCTCCAAGGGGGGGCGGCGGCCAAGTGGTGGAAAGGGGTGCCTTGCCCCCCAAGGCAAGGGGGAAGCTCCCCCCTAGGGTTCCCAACCCTAGGCGCATGGGGGGAGGCCCAAGGGGGGCGCCCCAGCCCACTAAGGGCTGGTTCCCTTCCACTTTCAGCCCACGGGGCCCTCCGGGAGAGGTGGCCCCACCCGGTGGACCCCCGGGACCCTTCCGGTGGTCCCGGTACAATACCGGTAACCCCCGAAACTTTCCCGGTGGCCGAAACTTGACTTCCTATATATAATTCTTCACCTCCGGACCATTCTGAAACCTCTCGTGACGTCCAGGATCTCATCCGGGACTCCGAACAACTTTCGGGTTTCTGCATACATATATCTCTACAACCCTAGCGTCACCGGACCTTAAGTGTGTAGACCCTACGGGTTCGGGAGACATGCAGACATGACCGAGACGCCTCTCCGGTCAATAACCAACAGCGGGATCTGGATACCCATGTTGGCTCCCACATGTTCCACGATGATCTCATCGGATGAACCACGGTGTCGAGGATTCAATCAATCCGTATGCAATTCCCTTTGTCAATCGGTATGTTACTTGCCCGAGATTCGATCGTCGGTATCCCAATACCTTGTTCAATCTCATTACCGGCAAGTCTCTTTACTCGTACCGCAATGCATGATCCCGTGACTAACGCCTTAGTCACATTGAGCTCATTATGATGATGCATTACCGAGTGGGCCCAGAGATACCTCTCCGTCACACGGAGTGACAAATCCCAGTCTCGATCCGTGCCAACCCAACAGACACTTTCGGAGATACCCGTAGTGCACCTTTATAGTTACCCAGTTACGTTGTGACGTTTGGCACACCCAAAGCACTCCTACGGTATCCGGGAGTTGCACGATCTCATGGTCTAAGGAAAAGATACTTGACATTGGAAAAGCTCTAGCAAACGAAACTACACGATCTTTTATGCTATGCTTAGGATTGGGTCTTGTCCATCACATCATTCTCCTAATGATGTGATCCCGTTATCAATGACATCCAATGTCCATAGTCAGGAAACCATGACTATCTGTTGATCAACGAGCTAGTCAACTAGAGGCTTACTAGGGACACGTTGTGGTCTATGTGTTCACACATGTATTACGATTTCCGGACAATACAATTATAGCATGAACAATAGACGATTATCATGAACAAAGAAATATAATAATAACCATTTATTATTGCCTCTAGGGCATATTTCCAACAGTCTCCCACTTGCACTAGAGTCAATAATCTAGTTACATTGTGATGAATCGAACACCCATTGCGTCCTGGTGTTGATCATGTTTTGCCCTAGGGAGAGGTTTAGTCAACGGATCTGCTACATTCAGGTCCGTATGTACTTTACAAATATCTATGTCTCCATTTTGAACACTTTCACGAATGGAGTTGAAGCGACGCTTGATATGCCTGGTCTTCCTGTGAAACCTGGGCTCCTTCGCAAGGGCAATTGTTGGAAATATGCCCTAGAGGCAATAATAAATGGTTATTATTATATTTCTGTGTTCATGATAATAGTCTATTATTCGTGCTATAATTGTATTGTCCGGAAATCATAATACATGTGTGAATACATAGACCACAACCTGTCCCTAGTAAGCCTCTAGTTGACTAGCTCGTTGATCAACAGATAGTCATGGTTTCCTGACTATGGACATTGGATGTCATTGATAACGGGATCACATCATTAGGAGAATGATGTGATGGACAAGACCCAACTTAAGCATAGCATAAAAGATCGTGTAGTTTCGTTTGCTAGAGCTTTTCCAATGTCAAGTATCTTTTCCTTAGACCATGAGATCGTGCAACTCCCGGATACCGTATGAGTGCTTTGGGTGTGCCAAACGTCACAACGTAACTGGGTGACTATAAAGGTGCATTACGGGTATCTCCGAAAGTGTCTGTTGGGTTGGCACGGATCGAGACTGGGATTTGTCACTCCGTGTAAACGGAGAGGTATCTCTGGGCCCACTCGGTAATGCATCATCATAATGAGCTCAATGTGACTAAGGCGTTAGTCACGGGATCATGCATTACGGTACGAGTAAAGAGACTTGCCAGTAACGAGATTGAACTAGGTATTGGGATACCGACGATCGAATCTCGGGCAAGTAACATACCGATTGACAAAGGGAATTGCATACGGATTGATTGAATCCTCGACACCGTGGTTCACCCGATGATATCATCGTGGAACATGTGGGAGCCAACATGGGTATCCAGATCCCGCTGTTGGTTATTGACCGGAGAGGCGTCTCGGTCATGTCTGCATGTCTCCCGAACCCGTAGGGTCTACACACTTAAGGTCCGGTGACGCTAGGGTTGTAGAGATATATGTATGCGGAAACCCGAAAGTTGTTCGGAGTCCCGGATGAGATCCCGGACGTCACGAGAGGTTCCGGAATGGTCCGGAGGTAAAGATTTATATATGGGAAGTCTTATTTTGGTCGCCGGAAAAGTTTCGCGCTTTATCGGTATTGTACCGGGAGTGCCGAAAGGGGTCCGAGGGTCCACCAGCCCCGGGGGGCCACATGGGCTGTAAGGGGTGCGCCTTGGCCTATATGGGCCAAGGGCACCAGCCCCAAGAGGCCCATGCGCAAGAGATAAGAAAGAAGGGAGAGTCCTAAAGGGGGAAGGCACCTCCGAGGTGCCTTGGGGGGGAAGGACTCCCCCCTGGCCGCACCCTTCCTTGAAGGAAGGGGCAAGGCTGCGCCCCCCCCTCTCCCTTGGCCCTATATATAGTGGGGGGAAGGGAGGGCAGCAAGATCTAAGCCTTGGGCGCCTCCCTCCTCCCCTGCAACACCTCTCTCTCTCTCGCAGAAGCTCGGCGAAGCCCTGCCGGAGACCCGCTACATCCACCACCACGCCGTCGTGCTGTTGGATCTCCATCAACCTCTCCTTCCCCCTTGCTGGATCAAGAAGGAGGAGACGTCGCTGCACCGTACGTGTGTTGAACGCGGAGGTGCCGTCCGTTCGACACTCGGTCATCGGTGATTTGGATCACGGCGAGTACGACTCCGTCATCCACGTTCATTGGAACGCTTCCGCTCGCGATCTACAAGGGTATGTAGATCCACTCCTTTCCCCTCGTTGCTAGTAGACTCCATAGATGCATCTTGGTGAGCGTAGGAAAATTTTAAATTATGCTACGATTCCCAACAGGCCCCACCCGGTGGACCCCCGGGACCCTTCCGGTGGTCCCGGTACAATACCGGTAACCCCCGAAACTTTCCCGGTGGCCGAAACTGGACTTCCTATATATAATTCTTCACCTCCGGACCATTCCGGAACCTCTCGTGACGTCCGGGATCTCATCCGGGACTCCGAACAACTTTCGGGTTTCCGCATACATATATCTCTACAACCCTAGCGTCACCGAACCTTAAGTGTGTAGACCCTACGGGTTCGGGAGACATGCAGACATGACCGAGACGCCTCTCCGGTCAATAACCAACAGCGGGATCTGGATACCCATGTTGGCTCCCACATGTTCCACGATGATCTCATCGGATGAACCACGGTGTCGAGGATTCAATCAATCCCGTATGCAATTCCCTTTGTCAATCGGTATGTTACTTGCCCGAGATTCGATCGTCGGTATCCCAATACCTTGTTCAATCTCGTTACCGGCAAGTCTCTTTACTCGTACCGCAATGCATGATCCCGTGACTAACGCCTTAGTCACATTGAGCTCATTATGATGATGCATTACCGAGTGGGCCCAGAGATACTTCTCCGTCACACGGAGTGACAAATCCCAGTCTCGATCCGTGCCAACCCAACAGACACTTTCGGAGATACCCGTAGTGCACCTTTATAGTCACCCAGTTACGTTGTGACGTTTGGCACACCCAAAGCACTCCTACGGTATCCGGGAGTTGCACGATCTCATGGTCTAAGGAAAAGATACTTGACATTGGAAAAGCTCTAGCAAACGAAACTACACGATCTTTTATGCTATGCTTAGGATTGGGTCTTGTCCATCACATCATTCTCCTAATGATGTGATCCCGTTATCAATGACATCCAATGTCCATAGTCAGGAAACCATGACTATCTGTTGATCAACGAGCTAGTCAACTAGAGGCTTACTAGGGACAGGTTGTGGTCTATGTATTCACACATGTATTACGATTTCCGGACAATACAATTATAGCATGAATAATAGACAATTACAATGAACAAAGAAATATAATAATAACCATTTATTATTGCCTCTAGGGCATATTTCCAACAGTCTCCCACTTGCACTAGAGTCAATAATCTAGTTCACATCACCATGTGATTAACACTCACTGGTCACATCACCATGTGACCAACATCTAAAGAGTTTACTGGAGTCAACAATCTAGTTCACATCACTATGTGATTATCACTCAATGTGTTCTGGTTTGGTCATGTTATGCTTGTGAGAGAGGTTATTAGTCAACGGGTCTGAACCTTTCAGAACCGTGTGCTTTACGAATATCTATGTCATCTTTGTGGATGCTACCACGCGCTATTTGGAGCCATTTCAAATAATTGCTCTACTATACGAATCCGGTTTACTACTCAGAGTCATCCGGATTAGTGTCAAAGTTCGCATCGACGTAACCCTTTACGACGAATTCCTTTCCACCTCCATAATCGAGAAAATTCCTTAATCCACTAGGTACTAAGGATAAGTTCGACCGCTGTCACGAGATCCTTTCCCGGATCACCATTGTACCCTCTTGACCAACTCATGGCAAGGCACACTACATGTGCGGTACACAGCATAGCATACTATAGAGCCTATGTCTAAAGCATAGGGGACGACCTTCGTCCTTTCTCTATCTTCCGCTGTGGTCAGGTCTTGAGTCTCACTCAATACTCACACCTTGTAACACAACCAAGAACTCCTTCTTTGTTGATCTATTTTGAACTCTTTCAAAATCATGTCAAGGTGTGCTGTCTTTTGAAAGTATCATCAGGCGTCTTGATCTATCTCTATGGATCTTGATGCCCAATATGTAAGCAGCTTTATCCAGGTCTTCCTTTGAAAAAGTCCTTTCAAACAACCCTTTATGCTTTCCAGAAATTTTACATCATTTCGGATCAACAATATGTCATTCACACATACTCATCAGAAATGTTGTAGCGCTCCCACTCACTTTATTGTAAATACAAGTTTCTAACAAACTTTGTATAAACCCAAAAACTTTGATCACCCCATCAAAGCGTATATTCTGACTCCGAGATGCTTGCTCTAATCCATGGAAGGATCGCTGGAGCTAGCATACCTTTTAGCATCCTTAGGATCGACAAAACCTTTCTGATTGTATCACATACAACCTTTCCTCACGAAAAACTGGTAAGGAAACTTGTTTTGACATCCATCTGCCAGATTTCATAAATGTAGCTAATGCTAACATGATTCCGACGGACCTAAGCATCGCTACGGATGAGAAAAAACTCATTGTAGTCAACTCCTTGAACTTGTGAAAATACTCTTTGCCACAAGTCGAGCTTCATAGACGGTAACATTACCGTCCATGTCCGTCTTCTTCTTAAAGATCCATTTATCTCAATGGCTTGCCGATCATCGGGCAAGTTCACCAAAGTCCATGCTTTGTTCTGATACATGGATTCTATCTCGGATTTCATGGCCTCGAGCCATTCGTCGGAATATGGGCCCACCATCGCTTCTCCATAGCTCGTAGGTTCATTGTTGTCTAGCAACATGACTTCCAAGACAGGATCACGCATTACTCTGAAGTAGTGCGCATCCTCGTCGTCCTACGAGGTTTGGTAGTGACTTGATCCGAAGTTTCATGATCACTATCATAAGCTTCCACTTAAATTGGTGTAGGTGCCACAGGAACAACTTCATGTGCCCTGCTACACACTAGTTGAAGCGACGGTTCAATAACCTTATCAAGTCTCCACCATCCTCCCACTCAATTCTTTCGAGAGAAACTTTTCCTCGAGAAAGGACTCGTTTCTAGAAGCAATTACTTTTGCTTCCAGATCTGAAATAGGAGGTATACCCAACTGTTTTTGGGTATTCTATGAAGATGCATTTATCCGCTTTGGGTTCGAGCTTATCAGCCTGAAACTTTTTTCACATAAGCATCGCAGCCCCAAACTTTTAAGAAACGACAACTTAGGTTTCTATAAACGGTGTCGTCTCAACGGAATTGCGTGGTGCCCCCTTTAAAGTGAATGCGGTTGTCTCTAATGCCTAACCCATAAACGATAGTGGTAATTTGATAAGAAACATCATGGTATGCACCATATCCAATAGGGTGCAGTTATGATGTTCGGACACACCATCACACTATGGTGTTCCAGGCGGTATTAATTGTGAAACACTTTCCACAATGTCTCAATTGTGTGCCAAACTCGTATCTCAGATACTCATCTCTATGATCATATCACAGACATTTTATCCTCTTGTCACGACGATCTTCAACTTCACTCTGAAATTACTTGAACCTTTCAATAATTCAGACTAGTGTTTCATCAAGTAAATACACTCAGCATCTACTCAAATCATCTGTGAAGTAAGAACATAACGATATCCACTGCATGCCTCAGCACTCATTGGACTGCGTACATCAAAATGTATTACTTCCAATAAGTTGCTCTCTTGTTCCATCTCACTGAAAACGAGGACTTTCAGTCATTTTGCCCATGTGGTATGATTTGCATGTCTCAAGTGATTCAAAATCAAGCGAGTCCAAACGATCCATCTGCATGGAGTTTCTTCATGCATATATACCAATAGACATGGTTCGCATGTCTCAATCTTTTCAAAAACGAGTGAGTCCAAAGATCCACCTACATGGATCTTCTTCATGCGTTCTACACCAATATGACTCAAGTGGCAGTGCCACAAGTATGTGGTACTATCATTACTATCTTATATCTTTTGGCATGAACATGTGTATCACTACGATCGAGATTCATTTTAGGTGCAAGACCATTGAAGGTATTATTCAAA
Source organism: Triticum aestivum (assembly GCF_018294505.1). Classification (NCBI taxonomy): domain Eukaryota; kingdom Viridiplantae; phylum Streptophyta; class Magnoliopsida; order Poales; family Poaceae; genus Triticum; species Triticum aestivum. The sequence goes on from NC_057805.1 coordinate 6,700,625, forward strand.
TAAACAGAGTAACCATTATTCTCCTTAAATGAATAACCGTTTTGCGGTAAACATAATCCAATCATGTTCAACGCAAACACCAAATCTCGATGGTAGAGGGAGCATGCGATGCTTGATCACATCAACCTTGGAAACACTTCCAACACATATCGTCATCTCACCTTTAGCTAGTCTCCATTTATTCCGCAGCTTTTATTTCGAGTTACTAACACTTAGCAACCGAACCGGTATCTAATACCCTGGTGCTGCTAGGAGTACTAGTAAAGTACACATTCATATAACATATATCCAATATACTTCTGTCGACCTTGCCTGCCTTCTCATCTACCAAGTATCTAGGGTAGTACTGCTTCAGTGACCGTTACTCTCATTACAGAAGCACTTAGTCTCGGGTTTGGGTTCAACCTTGGGATTCTTCACTAGAGCAGCAAATGACTTGCTGTTTCATGAAGTATCCCTTTTGCCCTTGCCCTTCTTAAACTAGTGGTTTCACTAACCATCAATAATTGATGCTCCTTCTTGATTTCTACTCTCGCGGTGTCAAACATCGCGAATAGCTCAAGGATCATCATAACTATCCTTGATATGTTATAGTTCATCACGAAGCTCTACTAGCTTGGTGGCAGTGACTATGGAGAACTATCACTATCTCATCTGGGAGATTAACTCCCACTCGATTCAAGCGATTGTGGCACTCAGACAATCTGAGCACACGCTCAACGATTGAGCTTTTCTCCCTTAGTTTGCAGGCTTAAGAAACTTGTCAGAGGTCTCATACCTCTTGACGTGGGCACTAGTCTGAAATCCCAATTTCAGTCTTCGGAACATCTCTCATGTTCTGCGACGTTTCAAAACGTCTTTGGTGCCACAATTCTAAACCGCACTGAACTATCACGTAGTCATCAAAACGTGTATGTCAGATGTTTCGTAACATCTACAGACGACGCTGAGGTTCAGCACACCGAGCGGTGCATTAAGGACATAAGCCTTCTGTGCAGCAATGAGGACAATCCTCAGTTTACGGACCCAGTCCGCATAATTGCTACTACCAACTTTCAACTAAATTTTTCTCTAGGAACATATCTTAACCAGTAGAACTAAAGCGCAAGCTATGACATAATTTGCAAATACCCTTTTGACTATGTTCATGATAATGAAGTTCATCTGATTATGAACTCCCACTCAGATAGACATCCCTCTAGTCATCTAAGTGAAACATGATCCGAGTTTAACTAGGCCGTGTCCGATCATCACGTGAGACGGACTAGTCAAGATCGGTGAACATCTCCATGTTGATCGTATCTTCTATACGACTCATGCTCGACCTTTCGTGTTGGGAATCGTAGCATAATTTAAAATTTTCCTACGCTCACCAAGATGCATCTATGGAGTCTACTAGCAACGAGGGGAAAGGAGTGGATCTACATACCCTTGTAGATTGCGAGCGGAAGCGTTCCAATGAACGTGGATGACGGAGTCGTACTCGCCGTGATCCAAATCACCGATGACCGAGTGCCGAACGGACGGCACCTCCGCGTTCAACACACGTACGGTGCAGCAACGTCTCCTCCTTCTTGATCCAGCAAGGGGGAAGGAGAGGTTGATGGAGATCCAACAGCACGACGGCGTGGTGGTGGATGTAGCAGGTCTCCGGCAGGGCTTCGCCGAGCTTCTGCGAGAGAGAGAGAGGTGTTGCAGGGGAGGAGGGAGGCGCCCAAGGCTTAGATCTTGCTGCCCCCACTATATATAGGGCCAAGGGAGAGGGGGGGCGCAGCCTTGCCCCTTCCTTCAAGGAAGGGTGCGGCCAGGGGGGAGTCCTTCCCCCCCAAGGCACCTCGGAGGTGCCTTCCCCTTTTAGGACTCTCCCTTGTTTCTTATCTCTTGCGCATGGGCCTCTTGGGGCTGGTGCCCTTCGCCCATATAGGCCAAGGCGCACCCCTTACAGCCCATGTGGCCCCCCGGGGCTGGTGGACCCCCTTGGTGGACCCTCGGACCCCTTTCGGCACTCCCGGTACAATACCGATAAAGCGCGAAACTTTTCCGGCGACCAAAATAAGACTTCCCATATATAAATCTTTACCTCCGGACCATTCCGGAACCTCTCGTGACGTCCGGGATCTCATCCGGGACTCCGAACAACTTTCGGGTTTCCGCATACATATATCTCTACAACCCTAGCGTCACCGGACCTTAAGTGTGTAGACCCTACGGGTTCGGGAGACATGCAGACATGACCGAGACGCCTCTCCGGTCAATAACCAACAGCGGGATCTGGATACCCATGTTGGCTCCCACATGTTCCACGATGATATCATCGGATGAACCACGGTGTCGAGGATTCAATCAATCCGTATGCAATTCCCTTTGTCAATCGGTATGTTACTTGCCCGAGATTCGATCATCGGTATCCCAATACCTTGTTCAATCTCGTTACCGGCAAGTCTCTTTACTCGTACCGCAATGCATGATCCCGTGACTAACGCCTTAGTCACATTGAGCTCATTATGATGATGCATTACCGAGTGGGCCCAGAGATACCTCTCCGTTTACACGGAGTGACAAATCCCAGTCTCGATCCGTGCCAACCCAACAGACACTTTCGGAGATACCCGTAATGCACCTTTATAGTCACCCAGTTACGTTGTGACGTTTGGCACACCCAAAGCACTCCTATGGTATCCGGGAGTTGCACGATCTCATGGTCTAAGGAAAAGATACTTGACATTGGAAAAGCTCTAGCAAACGAAACTACACGATCTTTTATGCTATGCTTAAGTTGGGTCTTGTCCATCACATCATTCTCCTAATGATGTGATCCCGTTATCAATGACATCCTATGTCCATAGTCAGGAAACCATGACTATCTGTTGATCAACGAGCTAGTCAACTAGAGGCTTACTAGGGACAGATTGTGGTCTATGTATTCACACATGTATTACGATTTCCGGACAATACAATTATAGCATGAATAAAAGACTATTATCATGAACACAGAAATATAATAATAACCATTTATTATTGCCTCTAGGGCATATTTCCAACAGTCTCCCACTTGCACTAGAGTCAATAATCTAGTTACATTGTGATGAATCGAACACCCATTGCGTCCTGGTGTTGATCATGTTTTGCCCTAGGGAGAGGTTTAGTCAACGGATCTGCTACATTCAGGTCCGTGTGTACTTTACAAATATCTATGTCTCCATTTTGAACACTTTCACGAATGGAGTTGAAGCGACGCTTGATATGCCTGGTCTTCCTATGAAACCTGGGCTCCTTTGCAAGGGCAATAGCTCCAGTGTTGTCACATAAGAGAGTCATTGGGCCCGACGCATTGGGAATCACCCCTAGGTCGGTAATGAACTCCTTCATCCAGACTGCTTCCTGTGCTGCCTCCGAGGCTGCCATGTATTCCGCTTCACATGTAGATCCCGCCACGACGCTTTGCTTGCAACTGCACCAGCTTACTGCTCCTCTATTCAAAATATACACGTATCCGGTCTGTGACTTCGAGTCATCCGGATCTGTGTCGAAGCTAGCGTCGACGTAACCCTTTACAACGAGCTCTTCGTCACCTCCATAAACGAGAAACATATCCTTAGTCCTCTTCAGGTACTTCAGGATATTCTTGACCGCTGTCCAGTGTTCCTTGCCGGGATTACTTTGGTACCTTCCTACCAAACTTACGGCAAGGTTTACATCAGGTCTGGTACACAGCATGGCATACATAATAGACCCTATGGCCGAGGCATAGGGGATGACACTCATCTGTTCTATATCTTCTGCCGTGGTCGGGCATTGAGCCGTGCTCAATTGCACACCTTGCAATACAGGCAAGAACCCCTTCTTGGACTGATCCATACTGAACTTCTTCAATATCTTGTCAAGGTATGTACTCTGTGAAAGACCAATGAGGCGTCTTGATCTATCTCTATAGATTTTGATGCCTAATATATAAGCAGCTTCTCCAAGGTCCTTCATTGAAAAACACTTATTCAAATAGGCCTTTATACTTTCCAAGAACTCTATATCATTTCCCATCAATAGTATGTCATCCACATAAAATATGAGAAATGCTACAGAGCTCCCACTCACTTTCTTGTAAACACAGGCTTCTCCATAAGTCTGTGTAAACCCAAACGCCTTGATCATCTCATCAAAGCGAATGTTCCAACTCCGAGATGCTTGCACCAGCCCATAAATTGAGCGTTGGAGCTTGCATACTTTGTTAGCATTCTTAGGATCGACAAAACCTTCCGGCTGCATCATATACAACTCTTCCTTAAGGAAGCCGTTAAGGAATGCCGTTTTGACGTCCATCTGCCATATCTCATAATCATAGTATGCGGCAATTGCTAACATGATTCGGACGGACTTCAGCTTCGCTACGGGTGAGAAAGTCTCATCGTAGTCAACCCCTTGAACTTGTCGATAACCCTTAGCGACAAGTCGAGCTTTGTAGATGGTCACATTACCATCTGCGTCCGTCTTCTTCTTAAAGATCCATTTGTTTTCTATGGCTCGCCGCTCATCGGGCAAGTCAGTCAAAGTCCATACTTTGTTTTCATACATGGATTCTATCTCGGATTTCATGGCTTCTAGCCATTTGTCGGAATCCGGGCCCGCCATCGCTTCTTCATAGTTCGAAGGTTCACCGTTGTCTAACAACATGATTTCCAGGACAGGGTTGCCGTACCACTCTGGTGCGGAACGTGTCCTTGTGGACCTACGAAGTTCAGTAACTTGATCATGATCATCATCATTAACTTCCTCCCCAGTCGGTGTAGGCACCACAGGAACATTTTCCCGCGCTGCGCTACTTTCCGGTTCGGAAGGGGTGACTATCACCTCATCAAGTTCCACTTTCCTCCCACTCAATTCTTTCGAGAGAAACTCCTTCTCTAGAAAGGACCCGTTCTTGGCAACGAAGATCTTGCCTTCGGATCTGAGGTAGAAGGTGTACCCAATAGTTTCCTTAGGGTATCCTATGAAGACGCATTTTTCCGATTTGGGTTCGAGCTTTTCAGGTTGAAGTTTCTTGACATAAGCATCGCATCCCCAAACTTTTAGAAACGACAGCTTAGGTTTCTTCCCAAACCATAATTCATACGGTGTCGCCTCAACGGATTTAGACGGTGCCCTATTTAAAGTGAATGCGGCAGTCTCTAAAGCATAACCCCAAAATGAGAGCGGTAAATCGGTAAGAGACATCATAGATCGCACCATATCCAATAGAGTGCGATTACGACGTTCGGACACACCATTTCTCTGAGGTGTTCCAGGCGGCGTGAGTTGTGAAACTATTCCACATTTCCCTAAGTGTGTACCAAATTCGTGACTTAAATATTCTCCACCACGATCTGATCGTAAGAATTTTATTTTCCTGTCACGTTGATTCTCAACCTCACTCTGAAATTCCTTGAACTTTTCAAAGGTTTCAGACTTGTGTTTCATTAGGTAGACATACCCATATCTACTTAAATCATCAGTGAGAGTGAGAACATAACGATATCCTCCGCGAGCCTCAACACTCATTGGACCGCACACATCGGTATGTATGATTTCCAATAAGTTGGTTGCTCGCTCCATTGTTCCGGAGAACGGAGTCTTGGTCATCTTACCCATGAGGCATGGTTCGCACGTGTCAAATGATTCGTAATCAAGAGACTCCAAAAGTCCATCTGCATGGAGCTTCTTCATGCGCTTGACACCAATGTGACCAAGGCGGCAGTGCCACAAGTATGTGGGACTATCGTTATCAACTTTACATCTTTTGGTATTCACACTATGAACATGTGTAACATCACGTTCGAGATTCATCAAAAATAAACCATTAACCAGCGGGGCATGACCATAAAACATATCTCTCAAATAAATAGAACAACCATTATTCTCAGATTTAAATGAGTAGCCATCTCGAATTAAACGAGATCCAGATACAATGTTCATGCTCAAAGCTGGCACTAAATAACAATTATTGAGGTTTAAAACTAATCCCGTGGGTAGATGCAGAGGTAGCGTGCCGACGGCGATCACATCGACCTTGGAACCATTCCCGACGCGCATCGTCACCTCGTCCTTTGCCAGTCTTCGTTTATTCCGTAGTTCCTGTTTTGAGTTACAAATATGAGCAACCGCACCGGTATCAAATACCCAGGAGCTACTACGAGTACTGGTAAGGTACACATCAATTACTTGTATATCACATATACCTTGGGTGTTGCCGGCCTTCTTCTTGTCCGCTAAATATTTGGGGCAGTTCCGCTTCCAGTGACCACTTCCCTTGCAGTAAAAGCACTCAGTCTCGGGCTTGGGTCCATTCTTTGACTTCTTCCCGGTAACTGGCTTACCGGGCGCGGCAACTCCCTTGCCGTCCTTCTTGAAGTTCTTCTTACCCTTGCCCTTCTAGAACTTAGTGGTTTTATTCACCATCAACACTTGATGTTCTTTTCTGATCTCTACCTCAGCTGATTTCAGCATTGAATATACCTCGGGAATGGTCTTTTCCATCCCCTGCATATTGTAGTTCATCACAAAGCTCTTGTAGCTTGGTGGAAGCGACTGGAGGATTCTGTCAATGACCGCGTCATCCGGGAGATTAACTCCCAGCTGAGACAAGCGGTTGTGCAACCCAGACATTCTGAGTATGTGCTCACTAACAGAACTGTTCTCCTCCATTTTACAGCTGAAGAACTTGTCGGAGACATCATATCTCTCGACCCGGGCATGAGCTTGAAAAACCAGTTTCAGCTCCTCGAACATCTCATATGCTCCATGTTTCTCAAAACGCTTTTGGAGACCCGGTTCTAAGCTGTAAAGCATGCCGCACTGAACGAGGGAGTAATCATCAGCACGCTGCTGCCAAGCGTTCATAATGTCTTGGTTCTCAGGGATTGGTGCTTCACCTAGCGGTGCTTCTAAGACATAATCTTTCTTGGCTGCTATGAGGATGATCCTCAGGTTCCGGACCCAGTCCGTATAGTTGCTACCATCATCTTTCAGCTTGGTTTTCTCTAGGAACGCGTTGAAATTGAGGACAACGTGGGCCATTTGATCTACAATACATAGTGTAAAGATTTTTTAGACTAAGTTCATGATAATTAAGTTCATATAATCAAATTATTTAATGAACTCCCACTCAGATAGACATCCCTCTAGTTATCTAAGTGAAACATGATCCGAACTCAACTAGGCCGTGTCCGATCATCACGTGAGACGGACTAGTCAAGATCGGTGAACATCTCCATGTTGATCGTATCTTCTATACGACTCATGCTCGACCTTTCGGTCCTCCGTGTTCCGAGGCCATGTCTGTACATGCTAGGCTCGTCAAGTCAACCTAAGTGTATTGCGTGTGTTCCGAGGCCATGTCTGTACATGCTAGGCTCGTCAACACCCGTTGTATGCGAACGTAAGAATCTATCACACCCGATCATCACGTGGTGCTTCGAAACGACGAACCTTCGCAACGGTGCACAGTTAGGGTGAACACTTTCTTGAAATTATTATAAGGGATCATCCTACTTGCTACCGTCGTTCTAAGCAAATAAGATGCATAAACATGATAAACATCACATGCAATCAAATAGTGACATGATATGGCCAATATCATCATGCTCCTTTGATCTCCATCTTCGGGGCACCATGATCATCTTCGTCACCGGCATGACACCATGATCTCCATCATCATGATCTCCATCATTGTGTCTTCATGAAGTTGTCACGCCAACGATTACTTCTACTTCTATGGCTAACCGTTTAGCAACAAAGTAAAGTAAATTACATGGCGTTATTCAATGACACGCAGGTCATGCAAAATAATAAAGACAACTCCTATGGCTCCTGCCGGTTGTCATACTCATCGACATGCAAGTCGTGATTCCTATTACAAGAATATGATCAATCTCATACATCACATATATCATTCATCACATCTTCTGGCCATATCATATCACATATATCACTTGCTGCAAAAACAAGTTAGACGTCCTCTAATTGTTGTTGCAAGTTTTACGTGGTTTGTAGGTTTTTAACAAGAACGTTTTCTTACCTACGTATGACCACAACGTGATTTGCCAATTTCTATTTACCCTTCATAAGGACCCTTTTCATCGAATCCGTTCCGACTAAAGTAGGAGAGACAGACACCCGCTAGCCACCTTATGCAACTAGTGCATGTCAATCGGTGGAACCTGTCTCACGTAAGCGTACGTGTAAGGTCGGTCCGGGCCGCTTCATCCTACAATGCCGCCGAAACAAGAAACGACTAGTAGCGGCAAGAAGAATTGGCAACATCAACGCCCACAACTTCTTTGTGTTCTACTCGTGCATAGTAACTACGCATAGGCCTGGCTCATGATGCCACTGTTGGGAATCGTAGCATAATTTAAAATTTTCCTACGCTCACCAAGATGCATCTATGGAGTCTACTAGCAACGAGGGGAAAGGAGTGGATCTACATACCCTTGTAGATTGCGAGCGGAAGCGTTCCAATGAACGTGGATGACGGAGTCGTACTCGCCGTGATCCAAATCACCGATGACCGAGTGCCGAACGGACGGCACCTCCGCGTTCAACACACGTACGGTGCAGCAACGTCTCCTCCTTCTTGATCCAGCAAGGGGGAAGGAGAGGTTGATGGAGATCCAACAGCACGACGGCGTGGTGGTGGATGTAGCAGGTCTCCGGCAGGGCTTCGCCGAGCTTCTGCGAGAGAGAGAGAGGTGTTGCAGGGGAGGAGGGAGGCGCCCAAGGCTTAGATCTTGCTGCCCCCACTATATATAGGGCCAAGGGAGAGGGGGGGCGCAGCCTTGCCCCTTCCTTCAAGGAAGGGTGCGGCCAGGGGGGAGTCCTTCCCCCCCAAGGCACCTCGGAGGTGCCTTCCCCTTTTAGGACTCTCCCTTGTTTCTTATCTCTTGCGCATGGGCCTCTTGGGGCTGGTGCCCTTCGCCCATATAGGCCAAGGCGCACCCCTTACAGCCCATGTGGCCCCCCGGGGCTGGTGGACCCCCTTGGTGGACCCTCGGACCCCTTTCGGCACTCCCGGTACAATACCGATAAAGCGCGAAACTTTTCCGGCGACCAAAATAAGACTTCCCATATATAAATCTTTACCTCCGGACCATTCCGGAACCTCTCGTGACGTCCGGGATCTCATCCGGGACTCCGAACAACTTTCGGGTTTCCGCATACATATATCTCTACAACCCTAGCGTCACCGGACCTTAAGTGTGTAGACCCTACGGGTTCGGGAGACATGCAGACATGACCGAGACGCCTCTCCGGTCAATAACCAACAGCGGGATCTGGATACCCATGTTGGCTCCCACATGTTCCACGATGATATCATCGGATGAACCACGGTGTCGAGGATTCAATCAATCCGTATGCAATTCCCTTTGTCAATCGGTATGTTACTTGCCCGAGATTCGATCGTCGGTATCCCAATACCTTGTTCAATCTCGTTACCGGCAACTCTCTTTACTCGTACCGCAATGCATGATCCCGTGACTAACGCCTTAGTCACATTGAGCTCATTATGATGATGCATTACCGAGTGGGCCCAGAGATACCTCTCCGTTTACACGGAGTGACAAATCCCAGTCTCGATCCGTGCCAACCCAACAGACACTTTCGGAGATACCCGTAATGCACCTTTATAGTCACCCAGTTACGTTGTGACGTTTGGCACACCCAAAGCACTCCTACGGTATCCGGGAGTTGCACGATCTCATGGTCCAAGGAAAAGATACTTGACATTGGAAAAGCTCTAGCAAACGAAACTACACGATCTTTTATGCTATGCTTAGGATTGGGTCTTGTCCATCACATCATTCTCCTAATGATGTGATCCCGTTATCAATGACATCCTATGTCCATAGTCAGGAAACCATGACTATCTGTTGATCAACGAGCTAGTCAACTAGAGGCTTACTAGGGACAGGTTGTGGTCTATGTATTCACACATGTATTACGATTTCCGGACAATACAATTATAGCATGAATAAAAGACTATTATCATGAACACAGAAATATAATAATAACCATTTATTATTGCCTCTAGGGCATATTTCCAACATTTCGGTCCTCCGTGTTCCGAGGCCATGTCTGTACATGCTAGGCTCGTCAAGTCAACCTAAGTGTATTGCGTGTGTTCCGAGGCCATGTCTGTACATGCTAGGCTCGTCAACACCCGTTGTATTCGAACGTTAGAATCTATCACACCCGATCATCACGTGGTGCTTCGAAACAACGAACCTTCGCAACGGTGCACAGTTAGGGTGAACACTTTCTTGAAATTATTATAAGGGATCATCTTACTTACTACCGTCGTTCTAAGCAAATAAGATGCAAAAACATGATAAACATCACATGCAATCAAATAGTGACATGATATGGCCAATATCATCATGCTCCTTTGATCTCCATCTTCGGGGCACCATGATCATCTTCGTCACCGGCATGACACCATGATCTCCATCATCATGATCTCCATCATTGTGTCTTCATGAAGTCGTCACGCCAACGATTACTTCTACTTCTATGGCTAACGCGTTTAGCAACAGAGTAAAGTAATTTACATGGCGTTATTCAATGACACGCAGGTCATGCAAAATAATAAAGACAACTCCTATGGCTCCTGCCGGTTGTCATACTCATCGACATGCAAGTCGTGATTCCTATTACAAGAATATGATCAATCTCATACATCATATATATCATTCATCACATCTTCTGGCCATATCACATCACATAGCACTTGCTGCAAAAACAAGTTAGACGTCCTCTAATTGTTGTTGCAAGTTTTTACGTGGTTTGTAGGTTTCTAGCAAGAACGTTTCTTACCTACGTATGACAACAACGTGATTTGCCAATTTCTATTTACCCTTCATAAGGACCCTTTTCATCGAATCCGTTCCGACTAAAGTAGGAGAGACAGACACCCGCTAGCCACCTTATGCAACTTGTGCATGTCAGTCGGTGGAACCTGTCTCACGTAAGTGTACGTGTAAGGTCGGTCCGGGCCGCTTCATCCTACAATGCCGCCGAAACAAGAAAAGACTAGTAGCGGCAAGAAGAATTGGCAAACTCAACGCCCACAACTGCTTTGTGTTCTACTCATGCATAGTAACTACGCCTAGACCTGGCTCATGATGCCACTGTTGGGAATCGTAGCATAATTTAAAATTTTCCTACGCTCACCAAGATGCATCTATGGAGTCTACTAGCAACGAGGGGAAAGGAGTGCATCTACATACCCTTGTAGATCGCGAGCGGAAGCGTTCCAATGAACGTGGATGACGGAGTCGTACTCGCCGTGATCCAAATCACCGATGACCGAGTGCCGAACGGACGGCACCTCCGCGTTCAACACACGTACGGTGCAGCGACGTATCCTCCTTCTTGATCCAGCAAGGGGGAAGGAGAGGTTGATGGAGATCCAGCAGCACGACGGCGTGGTGGTGGATGTAGCGGGTCTCGGCAGGGCTTCGCCGAGCTTCTGCGAGAGGAAGAGGTGTTGCAGGGGAGGAGGGAGGCGCCCAAGGTTGTAGTTCGCTGCCCTCCCTCCCCCCACTATTTATAGGACCCCTGGGGGGGGGCGCCAGCCCTTGGGAGATCAGATCTCCAAGGGGGGGCGGCGGCCAAGTGGTGGAAAGGGGTGCCTTGCCCCCCAAGGCAAGGGGGAAGCTCCCCCCTAGGGTTCCCAACCCTAGGCGCATGGGGGGAGGCCCAAGGGGGGCGCCCCAGCCCACTAAGGGCTGGTTCCCTTCCACTTTCAGCCGACGGGGCCCTCCGGGACAGGTGGCCCCACCCGGTGGACTCCCGGGACCCTTCCGGTGGTCCCGGTACAATACCGGTAACCCCCGAAACTTTCCCGGTGGCCGAAACTTGACTTCCTATATATAATTCTTCACCTCCGGACCATTCCGGAACCTCTCGTGACGTCCGGGATCTCATCCGGGACTCCGAACAACTTTCGGGTTTCCGCATACATATATCTCTACAACCCTAGCGTCACCAGACCTTAAGTGTGTAGACCCTACGGGTTCGGGAGACATGCAGACATGACCGAGACGCCTCTCCGGTCAATAACCAACAGCGGGATCTGGATACCCATGTTGGCTCCCACATGTTCCACGATGATCTCATCGGATGAACCACGGTGTCGAGGATTCAATCAATCCGTATGCAATTCTCTTTGTCAATCGGTATGTTACTTGCCCGAGATTCGATCGTCGGTATCCCAATACCTTGTTCAATCTCGTTACCGGCAAGTCTCTTTACTCGTACCGCAATGCATGATCCCGTGACTAACGCCTTAGTCACATTGAGCTCATTATGATGATGCATTACCGAGTGGGCCCAGAGATACCTCTCCGTCACACGGAGTGTCAAATCCCAGTCTCGATCCGTGCCAACCCAACAGACACTTTCGGAGATACCCGTAGTGCACCTTTATAGTCACCCAGTTACGTTGTGATGTTTGGCACACCCAAAGCACTCCTACGGTATCCGGGAGTTGCACGATCTCATGGTCTAAGGAAAAGATACTTGACATTGGAAAAGCTCTAGCAAACGAAACTACACGAATCTTTTATGCTATGCTTAGGATTGGGTCTTGTCCATCACATCATTCTCCTAATGATGTGATCCCGTTATCAATGACATCCAGTGTCCATAGTCAGGAAACCATGACTATCTGTTGATCAACGAGCTAGTCAACTAGAGGCTTACTAGGGACAGGTTGTGGTCTATGTATTCACACATGTATTACGATTTCCGGACAATACAATTATAGCATGAATAATAGACAATTACCATGAACAAAGAAATATAATAATAACCATTTATTATTGCCTCTAGGGCATATTTCCAACAATATGGCCAGAAGATGTGATGAATGATATATGTGATGTATGAGATTGATCATATTCTTGTAATAGGAATCACGACTTGCATGTCGATGAGTATGACAACCGGCAGGAGCCATAGGAGTTGTCTTTATTTTTTGTATGACCTGCGTGTCATTGAATAACGCCATGTAAATTACTTTACTTTATTTCTAAGCGCGTTAGCCATAGAAGTAGAAGTAATTGTTGGCGTGACAACTTCATGAAGACACAATGATGGAGATCATGAGGATGGAGATCATGGTGTCATGCCGGTGACGAAGATGATCATGGTGCCCCGAAGATGGAGATCAAAGGAGCAAAATGATATTGGCCATATCATGTCAATATTTGATTGCATGTGATGTTTATCATGTTTTGCATCTTATTTGCTTAGAACGACGGTAGTAAGTAAGATGATCCCTTATAATAATTTCAAGAAAGTGTTCCCCCTAACTGTGCACCGTTGCGAAGGTTCGTTGTTTCGAAGCACCACGTGATGATCGGGTGTGATAGATTCTAACGTTCGCATACAACGGGTGTTGACGAGCCTAGCATGTACAGACATGGCCTCGGAACACACGCAATACACTTAGGTTGACTTGACGAGCCTAGCATGTACAGACATGGCCTCGGAACACGGATGACCGAAAGGTCGAGCATGAGTCGTATAGAAGATACGATCAACATGGAGATGTTCACCGATCTTTACTAGTTCGTCTCACGTGATGATCGGACACGGCCTAGTTAACTCGGATCATGTTTCACTTAGATGACTAGAGGGATGTCTATCTGAGTGGGAGTTCATTGAATAATTTGATTAGATGAACTTAATTATCATGAATTTAGTCTAAAATCTTTACAATATGTCTTGTAGATCAAATGGCCCACGTCGTCCTCAACTTCAACGCGTTCCTAGAGAAAACCAAGCTGAAAGATGATGGCAGCAACTATACGGACTGGGTCCGGAACCTGAGGATCATCCTCATAGCAGCCAAGAAAGATTATGTCCTAGAAGCACCGCTAGGTGAAGCACCAATCCCAGAGAACCAAGACGTTATGAACGCTTGGCAATCACGTGCTGATGATTACTCCCTCGTTCAGTGCGGCATGCTTTACAGCTTAGAACCGGGTCTCCAAAAGCGTTTTGAGAAACATGGAGCATATGGGATGTTCGAAGATCTGAAAATGGTTTTCCAAGCTCATGCCCGGGTCGAGAGATATGAAGTCTCCGACAAGTTCTTCAGCTGTAAAATGGAGGAAAATAGTTCTGTTAGTGAGCACATACTCAGAATGTCTGGGTTACACAACCGCTTGTCTCAGCTGGGAGTTAATCTCCCGGATGACGCGGTCATTGACAGAATCCTTCAGTCGCTTCCACCGAGCTACAAGAGCTTTGTGATGAACTTCAATATGCAGGGGATGGAAAAGACCATTCCTGAGGTATATTCAATGCTGAAATCAGCGGAGGTGGAGATCAGAAAGGAACATCAAGTGTTGATGGTGAATAAAACCACTAAGTTCAAGAAAGGCAAGGGTAAGAAGAACTTCAAGAAGGGCGGCAAGGCAGTTGCCGCGCCCGGTAAGCCAGTTGCCGGGAAGAAGTCAAAGAATGGACCCAAGCCTGAGACTGAGTGCTTTTATTGCAAGGGAAGTGGTCACTGGAAGCGGAACTGCCCCAAATACTTAGCGGACAAGAAGGCGGCAACACCAAAGGTATATGTAATATACATGTAATTGATGTGTACCTTACCAGTACTCGTAGTAGCTCCTGGGTATTTGATACCGGTGCGGTTGCTCATATTTGTAACTCAAAACAGGAACTGCGGAATAAGCGGAGACTGGCAAAGGACGAGGTGACGGTGCGCGTCGGGAATGGTTCCAAGGTCGATGTGATTGCCGTCGGCACGCTACCTCTGATTTTACCTACGGGATTAGTTTTAAACCTCAATAATTGTTATTTAGTGCCAGCTTTGAGCATGAACATTGTATCTGGATCTCGTTTAATTCGAGATGGCTACTCATTTAAATCCGAGAATAATGGTTGTTCCATTTATATGAGAGATATGTTTTATGGTCATGCCCCGCTGGTCAATGGTTTATTCTTGATGAATCTCGAACGTGATGTTACACATATTCATAGTGTGAATACCAAAAGATGTAAAGTTGATAACGATAGCCCCACATACTTGTGGCACTGCCGCCTTGGTCACATTGGTGTCAAGCGCATGAAGAAGCTCCATGCAGATGGACTTTTGGAGCCTCTTGATTAGAATCATTTGACACGTGCGAACCATGCCTCATGGGTAAGATGACCAAGACTCCGTTCTCCGGAATAATGGAGCGAGCAACTAACTTATTGGAAATCATACATACCGATGTGTGCGGTCCAATGAGTGTTGAGGCTCGCGGAGGATATCGTTATGTTCTCACTCTCACTGATGACTTAAGTAGATATGGGTATGTCTACCTAATGAAACACAAGTCTGAAACCTTTGAAAAGTTCAAGGAATTTCAGAGTGAGGTTGAGAATCAACGTGACAGGAAAATAAAGTTCTTACGATCAGATCGTGATGGAGAATATTTAAGTCACGAATTTGGTACACACTTAAGGAAATGTGGAATCGTTTCACAACTCACGCCGCCAGGAACACCTCGGCGAAATGGTGTGTCCGAACGTCGTAATCGCACTCTATTGGATATGGTGCGATCTATGATGTCTCTTACCGATCTACCGTTCTCATTTTGGGGCTATGCTTTAGAGACTGCCGCATTCACTTTAAATAGGGCTCCATCGAAATCCATTGAGACGACACCGTATGAATTATGGTTTGGGAAGAAACCTAAGCTGTCGTTTCTAAAAGTTTGGGGATGCGATGCTTATGTCAAGAAACTTCAACCTGAAAAGCTCGAACCCAAGTCGGAAAAATGCGTCTTCATAGGATACCCTAAGGAAACCATTGGGTATACCTTCTACCTCAGATCCGAAGGCAAGATCTTTGTTGCCAAGAACGGGTCCTTTCTGGAGAAAGAGTTTCTCTCGAAAGAATTGAGTGGGAGGAAAGTGGAACTTGATGAGGTGATAGTCACCCCTTCCGAACCGGAAAGTAGCGCAGCGCGGGAAGATGTTCCTGTGGTGCCTACACCGACTGGGGAGGAAGTTAATGATGATGATCATGAAGCTTCGGATCAAGTTACTGCTGAACTTCGTAGGTCCACAAGGACACGTTCCGCACCAGAGTGGTACGGCAACCCTGTCCTGGAAATCATGTTGTTGGACAACGGTGAACCTTCGAACTATGAAGAAGCGATGGCGGGCCCGGATTCCGACAAATGGCTAGAAGCCATGAAATCCGAGATAGGATCCATGTATGAAAACGAAGTATGGACTTTGACTGACTTGCCCGATGATCGGCGAGCCATAGAAAATAAATGGATCTTTAAGAAGAAGACAGACGCGGATGGTAATGTGACCATCTATAAGGCTCGACTTGTCGCTAAGGGTTATCGACAAGTTCAAGGGGTTGACTACGATGAGACTTTCTCACCCGTAGCGAAGCTGAAGTCCGTCCGAATCATGTTAGCAATTGCCGCATTCTATGATTATGAGATATGGCAAATGGACGTCAAAACGGCATCCCTTAACGGTTTTCTTAAGGAAGAATTGTATATGATGCAGCCGGAAGGTTTTGTCGATCCTAAGAATGCTAACAAGGTATGCAAGCTCCAGCGCTCCATCTATGGACTGGTGCAAGCATCTCGGAGTTGGAACATTCGTTTTGATGAGATGATCAAAGCGTTTGGGTTTACACAGACTTATGGAGAAGCCTGTGTTTACAAGAAAGTGAGTGGGAGCTCTGTAGCATTTCTCTTATTATATGTGGATGACATACTATTGATGGGAAATGATATAGAATTCTTGGAAAGTATAAAGGCCTATTTGAATAAGTGTTTTTCAATGAAGGACCTTGGAGAAGCTGCTTATATATTGGGCATCAAGATCTATAGAGATAGATCAAGACGCCTCATTGGTCTTTCACAGAGTACGTACCTTGACAAGATATTGAAGAAGTTCAATATGGATCAGTCCAAGAAGGGGTTCTTGCCTGTATTGCAAGGTGTGCAATTGAGCACGGCTGAATGCCCGACCACGACAGAAGATAGAGAAAAGATGAGTGTCATCCCCTATGCCTCGGCCATAGGGTCTATTATGTATGCCATGCTGTGTACCAGACCTGATGTAAACCTTGCCGTAAGTTTGGTAGGAAGGTACCAAAGTAATCCCGGCATGGAACACTGGACAGCGGTCAAGAATATCCTGAAGTACCTGAAGAGGACTAAGGATATGTTTCTCGTTTATGGAGGTGACGAAGAGCTCATCGTAAAAGGTTACGTCGACGCTAGCTTCGACACAGATCTGGATGACTCGAAGTCACAAACCGGATACGTGTATATTTTGAATGGAGGAGCAGTAAGCTGGTGCAGTTGCAAGCAAAGCGTCGTGGCGGGATCTACATGTGAAGCGGAGTACATGGCAGCCTCAGAGGCAGCGCAAGAAGCAATCTTGATAAAGGAGTTCATTGCCGACCTAGGGGTGATTCCCAATGCGTCGGGCCCGATGACTCTCTTCTGTGAAAACACTGGAGCTATTGCCCTTGCCAAGGAGCCCAGGTTTCATAGGAAGACCAGGCATATCAAGCGTCGCTTCAACTCCATTCGTGAAAGTGTTCAAAATGGAGACATAGATATTTGTAAAGTACATACGGACCTGAATGTAGCAGATCCGTTGACTAAACCTCTCCCTAGAGCAAAACATGATCAACACCAGAACGCTATGGGTGTTCGATTCATCACAATGTAACTAGATTATTGACTCTAGTGCAAGTGGGAGACTGTTGGAAATATGCCCTAGAGGCAATAATAAAATGGTTACACACCAGGCTGCTCTACTAGATAGATTGTATGGCTCCGTTGGTGACTTTCTGATCGCGGGTTTCATTTGAAAAACCCCAACGCCATTCATCTTGCGTCAAATCCGGTCTTTCATGTAAGAGTTTCATTTTTGGCCGCTACTACGTTCGTCGAAAACTTCTTGATGGCACCATCATCTCATTACCTTATTTTTTCCCTTCGACTTCGGCTATGACCAATGCCCCACCTAGCTGAATAGGCGTAACAAAGCTACCTGAAAAAGGCAAGGTGCACCTTAGATTGAAATCGACAAATTGCGTTTTGCCAGATGGATTCTTTAGAAAGATTCCCGGATAAAGTTCAGTATAATATTTAGTTAGAATCTAAATAAAGGCGCATACGTGGGCGGGCAGGGGGCCCCACTACTTCTTCATTCAGGGGGGGGGCTAGCCTCATGACTTCCCACTGGGCGAGGGGTGCACCTAACCCACCTACTCACTCATCAATTACGGTGTTCAGCTGACTTGCACAGAAAGACCCCTATTGTTTAGTAATTTGGCGCCCCATCTTTTGATTGACTGTTGTCAACTAATCTTTTCAATGTTCAATTCTACTCTATGTTAGAACATTTCTGTGAATGCTATTTCGATCTAAGTGGTCCTATTCTCTGTCCCGTGCTAGGAAGCATTACTCCTCTTTTCATTCCAAATTCTTCAATAAGACCGATACGATTGATTGGTCTGTGCGTTTCTCTTATTACTTTTTTGTATCCCCCTGTTCCTCGGATACAATTCGATCCTTCTA
>NC_057805.1:6740334-6767763 GCF_018294505.1 Triticum aestivum
CCCTTGCAGAAAAAGTAGGAAAATGGACTGAAATTGTTGGATAAGTGGATTTGCAGTATCTCAACAATCAGAACAGCGAATATTCCATCATCCAAACTAAGCTTCCTCAGATCCTAACCCATTGGTCATTATCGAGCCTCGTGACTCCGGCTGTGTTGATATCTTCGTATTACCTGTTATCATTCTATCTATCTGGTTATTGCTTTATGTGTTGGTTGGTATTTCACTATTTAAGTAGTATAGTTACTGATTCTATTGACTGAAGGATTGCTATTGCTGACATCTTCTGTGATGGAAGCCGAGGGAAAGGCCACCAAGAGATTCGGGTGGGTCGGCCTTCTATATTACCTAGTCGCCCGTTACGATATTCCTTTACGAGAATAGCCTACTTTCGCTTCTAAAGTGCCTTTTTTTTTTCAACAACTCAATAGAACTTTTTTCTTTTTTCATATTATGTTATTTGCACTTTGGATTTTCCTCTCTCGCTCCTGGACTCTTGTTTAGCTTGTTAGAGGGAATGATCCGCCCGGGGATCCGGGTTTTTTCCTTCCTACGATGAAGGTGCCTTAAACCAAATGAATATCTCAAGCACTCGAGTAAGCTGTGGACGCACATTGAGGACTAGGAAGTCAGAGTTTTTCCATCCAAAAAAGCCTTTCTAGTTTAAGATCTACATTTCTAGATATTATGGTAGTTCGACCGCGGAATTTTTTTGTTTCGGTATCTCTGGAATATGAGTGTGTGACTTGTTAGAATTGATCCTATTGATAATACATAGAAAGGGCCTGTTATCTCTATCAAGATGATTCTAATTCGTCAGATATTATTTATTCTAGTATCTGGAACACGAAATAGATAGAGTGGATCAAAAAAAAATGGAACTATGATTCATACTCACTATTAAGACCTCGGAAGGGAACGCGCTTCTGTCCTTCTGTCATTGGACTGATCATTTCTTTTGGCTTTCTAGGCCATAGATTAGTGAACTTTCTCTTCTAATGAAATAGATCTTTCAAGTTTTCGTATGAGTCTACTAGTCATAGGTTTCTATTTTGTTAGTTCTACCGGAGATAGGTATGGAAGCCACTATGAGTATATATCCAGGTATGCTTCTAACTTCACCTCACGCCATAAACGGAATCCCTATCATGAGCGCAACTGTATTTACAAGTTCAGTAGCCTGAGTGAGCTTTCTCCTCAATATGGATGTGGTGATTGTTCATAAACTCCTTGAAAATCAGACAGACTTATTATCAGTGCTCCAAGCTCCATGTGTTCTAGGGCTAAGACTACGTTGGTGTAGGCTCCCCTTATCCTTCCTCTGGCATTCGCCGATCGATTTCTAAATGAGTGGAATTTCGATTCTCTAACTGCTCAAATAGCAATGGTTTCCTGTTCCGCATTGACCCTAGGATTGGCGGCTTGGCTTAAAGAATATGGGATTCTCTTTCCGGTGGAAAATGGCATCTGAAAATGAGACTGAGACCTACTTTTCGAATTGTCAGAGGCTATGAGATCCACTTTCTTTTGGAAAGGAGAAGGGAGAAGCAGTATTTCAACTGTGTGAGGATGGACTCTAGACCCACTCGTTCTGATTCTGTGATTGCAATTTCTCAAAATGGATCATAAAGTTGATCCTGTTTACTAACTCACTCTCGAAGTAGAAGTACCGGACCAGGTAACCAGAAGATAAGGCCACTCGGCAAGACTGGACTAGTTTAACACGGCTATCTAGTGGAACACTATATATATAGGACTTGTAGAGCTTGAAAAAGCTTGTTTTGGTCTTTTTTTCTCTTTTCTGGGCACTGAACTTCATAGACAGACTTACCAACTGATGAGCCAAAGTAGCAAATTTCTTCTTCCTGGGAGGGGCGGACTCTACGTTGGTAGATCGAACTTTCATTTCTTCCTTCCATTTCATCTGTTCAAGTAGTCTCCTTTTCAAGTAGATACGCTTTGATACCAGACTGGTGTGCATTCTATGCTTACCCAGCGAGCGAAGGAGCGAGCCAATTCCTCTGTTCCGGTAGAGCCAATTCCTTTGAAGAATTGTTTACTTTCTTGTCTTTCCTCCAGTGAACAGAGTGGAAGACCAGGTATCTTCGTAGTTGGCTCTTGAATGATTGCTTGCAGGATTTCATATTTTCCAGTGATCAGCTTAGTTGGAAGAGATAGATAGGAGAAGCGAATGCCAGATGCGCGGTGTGCCAATCAATCCAATTTCGTGAGATCGAGTCAAGATAAGAAGGAAAAATTCTTTGGAGTAAAGTCGCCTGGAAGAAAGAATAGGAATTGATCTAGCTATAGTATAGATAGAGTGTCAGATGAAATGCTTGACAAGGCAAGGAAACAGAACTTCCACATCCTCTGTTCACACTACCTGGATTGGAATTGGTTCTATCGAGATATACTGACTTGAAACAGGAATTTCTTGGTAACTGCTGCTTCTTTGAAGCAAGTGCTTTCGGGTTGGCTCTTCTGATATGTGTATTTGCTACCCATACGGAACAATTTCATTGATGAAAGATGGATGGCTATTCTCCACATTTGCCAGCACAGTGCACTTTTTCTTCTATTTCGTGATTCCTTTCTTTCTGTCGCCATTTGAAAATGGATTTCTCCTCCTGGTTTTAGTCACACACGTCTTTTCCACCTATGAAGGATGCCCCTACGATCATTCCATGCTCTGCCTTCGCCCGAGCGGTCCCCAGGGAAGGAAGCCAATAATGGGAGTGTCAGGGCGGAACTTCATTAATGAAAGGATTTGCACTGCCCCACCGTGCCGCAGGGACGAACTTCAATAGCCCATCATAGCACTCTCAGTCAGGGGGTTAGGGAACTCTTGAAGATATCGATAGAATAATATTTCTTTTTCATAAGTTTCAGTGGACGCAGAGCCAACAAGTGCAGTTTTTCAGCGTAAGGTCAGGTTACAGAAAGGCCTATTTTGATAAGCAAGGCATTGCAAACAAATAGGTAGAGCAGAGAGCTAACCTAAGGAGCGAGCTTGTTGTAGTTGGTCTAAAGGGGGAAATAAAGGACTGTCCCGCTACTACTTCCTTGATTCCCGGGAAAGAAGGAAGACCGAGGGTAACTAACTCTTCCTTCTGAAAAATCTATATCCCAGCTCGTTTTCATCGAGCCTTCCCCCCGTTTGGAGTATAGCCAAGTGGTAAGGCATCGGTTTTTGGTACCGGCATGCAAAGGTTCGAATCCTTTTACTCCAGAGCATACTTATTCTAGAAAATAGAAAAAGAAAAAGAAAGTCTCATCCCTACCCTAATAAATAAATGAAAGTAGATTTACATTATTTTTGTATTTCTAGGGGGAATGTTGAGGCAAACTTACGATGCTGACAAGCTGGTTAGGTGCCGAGTTGGATTAGACATCGCAGGTTTCAGTTTAAGAATTGGGAAGAGGTTAAGAACCTAGTGGAATCCACTGCGAGGGGAAGCGCTGAAGTGAAGAAAAGCCCCAATTTTGGAGAGGATTGCATAATTGGAGAGTAGAATTGGAGCAAAGCCGTGATCTGGTAGGCGACTGGTACAAGTGCTAGACTGGAGCTAGACAAGAAGCGTTGAGCAGGAACTTGAGCAATTCCAGAAACCTTAGAAGAAACTGGATATGTGGCAACAAGAAGGGCTTAGCCAGAATCTTGAAACAGGTATGATACCGGCACATATCAGCCTGATGTGATGTACCTGAATTCATTCATGTTCTGTGGAGTCTTTCTTTTAATATTCTTATTTTTTCTCAGTTTAATTAGGAAGCAAATGCGGTTTCAAGATGAACTCAACCTCGAAAAGGAATTCAATTAGCTGTGCAGTTAGCCCTTTGATCTTGAATAATTGGTTGAAATGGATATTGCCAGTCACTTGAAAATAAGGTTGTTTCATTTAGAATTCAGCAAGTTTCTTAGAAAATTGTTGTTAAACAGGTTGACGTTCCACTGGGAATGGAATAACAAAGGCTTTTGGTAGTTTGTGGATCGAGATGTGATTCGCTTTTTGAGTAATAGTTTCTTTCATTTGGTGTGCTCTTCCTGGAGCCGGTAATAGGAAAAATTTGGTGCATTCTACTTTGCTGTTATGGTATTTACAATCCTTGAATTGTTTGAACCTGACTCTCATTATCTGTCTTCATGGTCTTGAGGGTATTTTGGATATCGTGGAGGTAACTGACGATGAATTCGTCTCTTGCCTCACCGATCTGAACACGGAGTTTCCGAAGCTACAAGAGTGCTTGGTTAAACGGTGCCATTAAGTTTCAACTGTCTTTAAACTTACTACTTCAAGTGCAATTATCAACTCCTTGCAAAATTGTTGGCTTTCTCATCTACAAAAGGCAACTCTGGTATTCAAGGAAACATATAATTAGGTTCCACTCACTACGTCAACTAAAGCAACTGCATCTGGAGCACTTACCAGGGAAAATCGAATAAATAATGACGTAGTACGAGGGGATTTTTTTTCTCACTATTGCCATCCTGTGTTCAGTTCCAATTTCGTAGTAGGAGACAGACTCAAAGTCAATAGATTCCTGTCCTTTTCTATAGAAATAGGCTTGGTCAAGTGCTTAAAAAAGAGGTGACCCGAATGATTTCAATGAATTGCTACTTGGTCAGATTGGAACAATTGGATTCGAAAGGAAAGAAAGACTGTGAATGAAGAGGGCCGCCCATGATCGATTGGATTCGGCAAATAAAGTAGAGGGCCCGCCCGTGTCACCACCAGTCCACCGAACCAGCTGTAGATCGCTAACTCTCTTGTCGACGCCCGGAACTTATGTACGAGTTAAGAATGAATTGTTCCCGAGTAGAGAGGGCAGGATAAGGATTCAGTAAGAAGGAGAGTCTACTTATGGAAATGCCATCCTCTCTTTCCTCAGTAACGGAGTGACTAGCTACCCCGACTTTTTATTCCAGTTCCATTCTTACTGGTGCAGGAGTCCAAAGTGCATCTTCCAACTCCCTAACTGCGTCTTCCATGAAGTTCGGGAGACCCCTCACGTGCCGCTGCCCGTGAGACTCGCCTTTGTACACTTTGCGCACCGCTTCGACTAGACCCCGCTACTACCTCGTATCCAAATACCTGCGATCTAGCTCATTCTTTTTTAAGCCCTGCAAGCCTAATAGAACCTTGTTTCCTGGGCCAAGTCAGCCTATAAGTAAGTAGGGCTGAAGACAATTTGTTTGTTAGTTTTTCAATCTTCTTCCTTCTATGCTTAGAGTAAGTGGAAATGACCTCCTTGATCAGCAAGTAAGCGAGCGGTAGTTCAGTCTCCGACAAGTGAGGCAGAATAGCCCCAGGTGTCCTTTTCCTTCTAAACTAGCTGCTCTCGCTTGACTCTTCTAGTGAGCAAGCAAACTGGTCGGGGAACAGGGTCGGATCAAAGTAAGGAATGGGAATAGCACTCACTCGTTGAAGGTAAGCCAGAAACAGGGGTTGTCCTCTCCCTTACTTAAGTCCTAGTCCATCTTTTCGTGCCCCAAAGGGGAAGTCAAGCAATAATGAGGGAACTTGACCCACACCTGACGAAAGAGTTTGGTTGCTCGAAGGAAGCAGAAGCAAAACCTGCTTTCTTTCTGTCCCAACCTCCAAGGGTTCCTCCCTGTATGACATAGTCCATTGGATTGGGGCAATGGTACGCACCTATGTTTGGTGTCCCCTCTCTCACTTCCTCGTCAGATCCTGGTCCCAAAGGGCAATACATTGAGTCAGAAAGACGGGGGGCTTTCGTAAATTCCATTCTGTAGCCGAACTAGCCCCTGGATCAGCTCTCATAGTGGGAGAATCAGAGTCAAGTTAGGCGCAAAAGAGGGGGTTGACATCATTCGTCGTGATTGGATCAATCAGACTCCCCCACAGGAAATGCCAAGGGGCGCCCTTTCTCATTATCATCTACCGCCCATTTCTTCATCATCTGCTGCTGCCTTAAGTGCGTAAAGTAGGCTCAGCTTCTTAGGTTTCTAAATATCTTGTAGTAGCCGAAGGTAGTCCAGTCCGCTTGTTAGATTGAATTGAATCTTATATAACCTACGTAGCTAAAGAGAAAATCATAATAGTCTAAGTGGACCTCTCAAAGGTATAAATAAGTAGACATTAGTCTTACTGGTTTGGTCTTTTTCTTTTTTTGTTATGATGCCCACATTTCATACTTCTCAATTCTTATTTATTCAAGGGTTCGTATGTACTGAGTGACTCTAGGTCTATTCAGATGCAGCTTCAAGAGAGCTTTATTCGGCCTTTGTATGACCGTCTTCCCTTCCTGTCTATCTCCTTCGGTCAGGTAGTTCTGCTTCCGATGCCGGAGGAGCACGGTGGGATAGAAGGGTAGTTTCTGAGTTCGAGATGTCTGAGCTTGGAGGTTCCGCTTCTCTAATGTGATAATAAAGCAACAAGCAACGCCGCTCCCGTGCGCTCATCCCTTGCTTGTTCTTGAGCGCTAGTCATTCATCCCTAGCTGGGTTCTTGGGATATCTTGATTCTCTTTATGATGATGTAAGGGTCGGCAACAATGAATAAGGAATCGATCGGAAGTTCGCGCCAATCGATCTTCTGTAGGAGTAGGAGGTAGCGCGAATCCCCTCTTTCTTCGTTTAGAAGAGTGCTGGACCTCCACAACGTCAAACCATAGAACACAGCTCCTTTCGGTCGAACCCTAGGAAAGACGACTTTACCTTTTTTGTAGATAGTCTGAGTTCGAGCTACTGTAGTCTCCCCCGTTGACCTTCTTTTTTAGATAGAATCCTCAATGAGTGGAAAGGACTCCCAGACTTGCTCCACAGTACTATACCATACAGAGCCGCGCCCTTGTGATATGATAAGAAGAAAAGGGGCCAGGCCGCCCTCTTTTCTTTTCTGCACCAAGCCTTCTTGTAAAATCGGGTGTATAGCTCAGTTGGTAGAGCATTGGGCTTTTAACCTAATGGTCGCAGGTTCAAGTCCTGCTATACCCAAAACAAAAAAAACCACTCTTGTATTCGTAAGGATGCATAGTAGCCTTCAAAGAGCACTCTTTGGCCTTGAGAAAAGCCCCTTTCTCATCAACATCTCGACTTCGCTCGTTGTTTGAGGTCAGTATAAAGGAGATCAGATCTGTCCCGGGAATCGAAGGATACAGAAATATGGAATCGAGCACAGATTATAGGAAACAAGCAAACAGAACAGGTTGGATCCCATCTTTAACTGCACAGAGCAGCAGCCTACTATTGATTGATGATCTTACCTTCCTGAGAGTCGAGGAACAGCAGATGAGATAGCCGAAAGGGGGGACCCCGGGTAATAGGTTTCCTTTTCCAGTTTAGGCTTGAGAGAAATCAGGAACTGAACTGAGCACTCCACAAGTATGGATTGGATTGGATTGTTTCATTCTGATACCAACTTTCATGCTGGAAGATAAGGTTGCCATACTGGGAAAGGGGGAAAGGAAATAGGATCCCCTCTCTTCTCTACAGGAATGAACTTCTCCTCGCCGACCACTGGCACTATACTTAGGTTAGGCGCAATAGGTGACTTAGGTTGGGTTGTCTGGATCAATCCTACAACGAATAGCTCTCTTTCCTTTTAATGGAACACTCACTAGATTCTGCTAAATAAGGATAACTGCAAAGATAAGCCGGGTCATCCGAAAATCAAGGAAATATTTCCTGGATTTTCTGCATGGCATATTTCCTATCATTTCACAACCTACTTTTTTTCTTAGTTAGATACTATAGCACCTTCCCTTCATGGGGAGATGTTTATATACCATCTAAATTCATTCATTCATTCATTACTTACTTGCTCTTCTTTCCCAGTGATCGGAATAGGGATTTCCATGGATTGTAGGCCCTCGATTGTAATGATGGTATCAATGAAAGATGAAATAACATGATACTATTTAAAGCAATGGTTGATAGAGCGAGGTCTAACCTTGATTGGGTAGACCGAGAAGCAAACCACTAAGCAACTGGACTGCAGCCCCGAGAAAACAAGCAGTTCGGAAAAGCAAGTCAGGAATACGGTGGTGATGCAGCAACGATACGCATTCCCGCAAGGGGTAGTGAAAAGCCATTAGGGGGAAGAGATAGGTTTCTTATTCTAAGCCAAATTACTATACCATAAGGAGATTACCATTATGAGATGACACTTGAGAGGGCACTTTAAAGTGATTGAACCCACTTTCCATGTTAGTTTAAGCAACAATATCGCTAGGGACCAAAGTAGTGAAAACGGCAGCTCCATTTTCCAAAACTTTCTGTCTCATAAGACTGTGAAACCACACAATTTGACATTCCCCTTGGGAAATAGGGAAAAACAGGCCCCGGATTCCGATAACTTATGTCTCGCCTAGTGGAAAAGTACACAATTGACTAAGAAGATTGGAAGGTGGTACGAAAATACTCATCGGGTCTTTCGTTCCAGCAGTCATGATATAGCTTCTAGCTTTGACCGCTCTTAAGGTGCCCGCACTCTTGGCTTGAATCGCCGACTTGTGTTTCGGTTTAACCGAAAAGAAGAATCCTATCATTTCACCCTCCGGTGGTCCCGGTACAATACCGATAACCCCCGAAACTTTCCCGGTGGCCGAAACTGGACTTCCTATATATAATTCTTCACCTCCGGACCATTCCGGAACTCCTCGTGACGTCCGGGATCTCATCCGGGACTCCGAACAACTTTCGGGTTTCCGCATACTAATATCTCTACAACCCTAGCGTCACCGAACCTTAAGTGTGTAGACCCTACGGGTTCGGGAGACATGCAGACATGACCGAGACGCCTCTCCGGTCAATAACCAACAGCGGGATCTGGATACCCATGTTGGCTCCCACATGTTCCACGATGATCTCATCGGATGAACCACGATGTCGAGGATTCAATCAATCCCGTATACAATTCCCTTTGTCAATCGGTACGTTACTTGCCCGAGATTCGATCGTCGGTATCCCAATACCTTGTTCAATCTCGTTACCGGCAAGTCACTTTACTCGTACCGTAATGCATGATCCCGTGACCAAACACTTGGTCACATTGAGCTCATTATGATGATGCATTACCGAGTGGGCCCAGAGATACCTCTCCGTCATACGGAGTGACAAATCCCAGTCTCGATTCGTGCCAACCCAACGGACACTTTCGGAGATACCCGTAGTGCACCTTTATAGCCACCCAGTTACGTTGTGACGTTTGGCACACCCAAAGCACTCCTATGGTATCCGGGAGTTGCACAATCTCATGGTCTAAGGAAATGATACTTGACATTTGGAAAAGCTCTAGCAAACGAACTACACGATCTTGTGCTATGCTTAGGATTGGGTCTTGTCCATCACATCATTCTCCTAATGATGTGATCCCGTTATCAATGACATCCAATGTCCATAGTCAGGAAACCATGACTATCTGTTGATCAACGAGCTAGTCAACTAGAGGCTCACTAGGGACATGTTGTGGTCTATGTATTCACACATGTATTACGATTTCCGGATAACACAATTATAGCATGAACAATAGACAATTATCATGAACAAGGAAATATAATAATAACCATTTTATTATTGCCTCTAGGGCATATTTCCAACATTGAGTCCCGTCGTCATCATACCCTTGGCCACTCTCATTGATCATCTCATCCAAGACTTCCTCATGAAACATCGGATCGGCCGGTGTCGGGGTTGGCGTTTTATCAAACAGGTTGCGGGCATCGGGTAACTTGGTCGGGGTTACCACCCGCGAGTGCTTCCTTTACGCCATAGGTGTGACACTGAGATCAATGCGGGACACCATGGGGAAGACCGACACGTAGTTACTCATTCCCGTCGAGTCGTCCCGAGGCGACGTGGAGAGGTGGGACGCGGTCAGGTCGTGTCCGGGAAGGTACCGGTACGTCGGCGGAGTTGTTGACATGCGCGACGACTTTAGAAGTGGTGGGCAGGCCGCCGACGAGCTCGTGCTGGCCGCCACAGACGAGCGGGCCAGGGGTGTTTGCATGGGTGCAAACTCACCCTAAATTTGGACTGTAAATGGGTCGCGGCAGACATAAAACGAACACCCGTCCGTTTACGTCGGCGCGGATCCAAACGAACGTGAAGGAACGAGCCGCGTCCTGCGTTGCAGTTAGGCTAGTCATAGTGGGGAGTAACTTAGACTAGTAACATACATATGTTACTAGTCTATATTAGTACCTCCATAGTGGGAAGTGTGGTAGGTGTAGTAACATACATAGCTACATTTATTGCTTTGTAGACTCATTTTGTATTTGAAAGCGTTATGTGATGATAACATATTATGTTACTCTATTTGCCTTCTCCTCTTTAATTACACGACACATCATTTTTTTTTTACTTATGTGGCATGTATGTTACCACTTATGTTACTCCCACTATGACTAGCCTTAGCCTTAACGCGCCAAAGCGGGCCGTCATTGTTTCTAATCAGTGGTGGAGTAGTGGTGCTATGAAGCTTTGACAATCGGCGTCTGGCTCGTGTACGCTTGCACAGTGCGGTGCGTGTTTGAGAAGATCGTGTGGATCGCCCGGGGCCGGAGCGGCGGAGCCACGGAGGAAGGAGACAAAGACGAGGGAGAGGCCGTCGTACGTGTGGCCGCGCCGCGCCCCACTGTCGAGCACAGCGCCGCGGCGGTTTTGACCAACCGCTCCCGCTCAGCTTCACGCACCCCCGACCGACAGACACGGCGGCGTGTGGGGCTCCGGCCGGCGTCTGCCGCAGGTACGATTCGCCCGTCCATTGCTTTTCTTCTCTCACCGGAGTGCCATGCCCTGCGATGGTAATTGTTAAAAGCTCGTGATGGCAAGACCGACATCGATGGATGGATGGCTTCCTTCCTTTACCATCAAGCAAGCAAGCAAGGCGGATGCAGCATGTGTACTACTCCTATATGTGTGTGTGTGTGTGCAGGGGAGGGTAAAGGAGTGGGAGAGGGGCCATGGTCATTAGTGGTGTCTCCCAAAGGGCGGAGCAGGAAGGCACGGCAGATCAAGTGGCCATGACCCTGCGAACGAATGGGTCGGTACAGACAAAAAGACCTCTGTTTCTGTCGACGCATCTTGTCCGTCCGTCCGTCCGTCAGTGATCAGTCCATCACCCATTGACCAACCAAACCAACCAGGCGATAGATACAGAATTACAGAGAGTAGGTCCATGAATCAGCCGACAAAACCACGCTATCGGCATCACAGTGCACGGGCTGTTCCCACGACACGACACGACAGGGGCAGCAGAGCAGAGGTGTAACTACTGACTGACTGACCCTGTCCATCCGGTGTTACTGTTGATAAGTAACCCATCCGGTGGTCACTCGACCATGATCGTAGCATAATTCATCCGGCCGCCAAGACAAACAGGCAGACACGACCGTAGGATAATTCTTGCCGGACCCGCAGTTGAGTGTGACAGTGCCTCTGCACTGAAACAATGGGGCGATGGGTCGGGTCAAAGGTGATGAATCAATTAACGGACGGAGCAGACAAGAGGAGAGGAACAGAATCACGAGAGGGGCCGGCCGATGCATCATGCTGGTGCTACGTACTGGTACAGCCGCGGCACCATCCCTGTCTCGCCAACTTTTGCTTCCTCACCCCCGCAAAAAAAAAAAAAAAAAACTTTTCCTTGCTCACAGTCGGCCTCTGTGCTCTGCAGTGCCGCGCCTCCTCGATCTTGTCAAAAAGGCTTCCCCTTCCCTTCCACGACGCGACGCAAGCCCGGCCTGCCCCCGTACCCTATAACCAAGGCGGCATTGCATTTGCATTCCACCTACCTACAACGAATTTGGCGGAGGAAGAAGCGGCAAGGCAAGGCATGAAGGAGGCGGCGGCGGGGGTGTCCCCGTGCGCGGCGTGCAAGCTGCTGCGGCGGCGGTGCTCGCCGGGGTGCGTGTTCGCGCCATACTTCCCGTCGGGGGAGCCGCACAGGTTCGCCAGCGTGCACAAGGTCTTCGGCGCCAGCAACATCAGCAAGCTCCTCCAGGTCAGCACCGCACCTTACCATGCTCGCTTGCTTGCCGCCCCCGCCCATGGATGCCAATGCTCCGCTCCATACCTGTGCGCCTCTCATCTCAAGATGATGGCTTCTGTTCGCCATGCCCGTCTTCTCCGCAGCATGTGCCGTGCTGTGTGATCACAAACAAGAAGATCACGCAGCTTCCTCTCTTTTTACTTAGAAAAATATAGACCATCACCATCACCATGTGCTGTCTGTCTAACTCTAATCTAATCACAACAAAGAGGTCTGGGAGGTGGCATACGCCTCACACCAATATTTGACAAAAGTTTGCTCCTACGCCTGCTTCCTTAGCTGCTGCAGTCCATGTGTCTAGAGTTTTCACATTTGCACTTTCTTTGCTATGCTATGCTTGACGGCAGCATCCATCCATATGTATCAACATTCATCAAGCATGGGCAGCAAAACTTACTATCACTTTCACTGCTCACTGGGGTCATCCCTGTGACTGTGAACCTGTCCCTGAAGCAACGCTACATGTGCAGTGTAGTCAATTTCAAACTTTTTTTCGATAAAGGTGGTCAAATTAAACTAGATCGATTGCCCAAAGACATGCCTAGTTACTACTATAAGATTTTCCATCACTAATGCTCCCATAGACATGCTTACTACTCGCGCTACAGCTAATAGGATCTTACTAAATCTACAAAGTGTTGGCTATGTCTCCAAACGAAAGCTTCTCCCTCCCATGTGATAATCCGTCCCAACAGTCAGTAAATCAGTGGCGTACGGCCTAGCTCTCTCTGCAGCAGCCAGTCATCTTCACACAACCACTGCACATGCCTCCCACCTCAACAGAAAATTCAGAAACTTTCGGCCGCACCAAACATGTTGCAACCATCATCTTTCTCAACTTATTAGAGTCATAGTATCGTTCATGTGTGCTAACTATTACTAGGTAGGAAACCGCTTCTCTTTTTTTTTTCATTCTTCTTCCGTCTGAAACTAAGCATGATGTATGTGTGTGTGCAACCTGCAGGAGATTCCGGCGGAGCACCGGGGCGACGCGGTGAGCAGCCTGGTGTACGAGGCGAACGCGCGCGTGCGCGACCCCATCTACGGCTGCGTCGGCGCCATCACGTCGCTGCAGCGGCAGGTGGAGTCGCTGCAGACCCAGCTCGCGCTGGCGCAGGCCGAGATGGTCAGGCTCAGGATGGCCAACGCCTACGGCGGCGGTGGGAGCAGCGCCAGCGGCTCGCCGTCCTCCATGTCGTCGCCGACCAAGGCCACGCCGGACCATCACCACATGGCGGTCGACCAGCCCGGCGTGATGGAGCTGGAGCTCGAGTGCTCCAGGTTCTGGTCCTTCTGAAGGCTGGACGACAAGCTATTATATTACTTAGGCTGATTTAGTCAGTGCGTGATCAGGTGATGGCTTGGTATATATAGAAGTACCACTAGTATTTAAAAGTAGCATAATATGGTGACACCGGGAGGAAGGCGAAGGCAGAGGAGAGGCCCTTCCTTCTTCTCTCCTATACTTAATCCAGCATTTCCAGGGATTTTTGGCTGTGCTCCTGTTGAGAAGGTAGAAGAAACACTCATTCCTACATGCTACAGATATCTTGTGTGTGCTTTCCTTTGTGATGCTACCCATTGCAAGAACCATGTTGCAATTTGAATTCTACTTAGTTCGACTCCGCTGCTGCGGCAATGCAGACTGCCATGTTTATGTCAGTCTTGTGTCAATTGTTGCTTATCAGATGATGAGCATTGTAGCTGAAATTAATCATCTTGGCATGAAATGTTTACAGGTTTTCTGCGATTTTACAATGCTGTCTATCTAGTTCATGCAGAGCAGAGCAAGAGAAATATGTCTATCAAGGGACCAAGTAGACATCAGATAACAACTGCAGCTTTATCACAAGGCTTCAAATAGCTTCAGGTTCTCTTGTGTGCTACAATTATACAATGCTGGTTCAAGTGAATGGACGATCTGGGAAAACAAAGTTGAGAACCGGATTTTGCCAGATTACAACTTGTAAACCCCTTCCTGCTCAGGCAGATCCAATCATCTCATGATAGAATGACCCAAAATTGCAATTGAGCATCGCATACCAATCTAGATGACATTAAGCTATCCAGCGCGATAACTTCCTACTGTCTGCAACTCCAACAAATTAAGATATTTGTTACCACAAAACCCTCTCAGCGCAAAGATCGTGGATCATG
Organism: Triticum aestivum; assembly: GCF_018294505.1. Lineage (NCBI taxonomy): Eukaryota > Viridiplantae > Streptophyta > Magnoliopsida > Poales > Poaceae > Triticum > Triticum aestivum. The sequence goes on from NC_057805.1 coordinate 6,754,509, forward strand.
GAAGTGCTTAATTAGGTAGGAAGCCTTACCAGAAGCACAGCGCTTGTGAATCCTATGCCCTACGGCAAGCTGCGGTTTAGTAAGCCTTGGAAAGAGAGGTACAGATCTTTGCTATCTGGGCCAAATATCTCTTCAGCCTTCTTGAGGGTTTCCTGGTTCAGATGTAAATATGGCAAGTCATTTATAGAGGTTCATGGCACAACATAAACTCATTTCATTAACCAGCATCAAGATGCAGACGACCAACCTCTCGTGACTGCTTATGAGCGTTGAGCTCTTTGATGTTCGCTAAGAACGCTCCAAACTGTTCATATGATAGACGGCTCCTGGAATAACAATGGCGTGCTTTAGCGATTTTGATACACCCATCTTAGCTGCTGTTGCAGATGTAGAGAGTAGGAGATCAACTGACCTGGCCTGGCGGAAAAATTCTTTTCCATCGATACGAGGAGTGCGACCTGAAAAACCAAGCATCAACCATATTAATGATATCATGTTGTACACAATCATTTAAGGCACAACATAATCTTCAAAGTTCAGAATAAATGAAACCTGGATTGGGACGTCCCCTTGGAGGTGAGTTAGCTGCAGACGACTGCTTGCTTGAATACCATGGTGTCATTGACATGTGTCCTTCAATACGAATTCTTGAAGGCGAGGTAGCTCCAGATATCAACTTTGGTGTTGCTGTGGTGGACATTCCTCTTGGAGAAGCAGAGGTGGACATTATATTTGGTGTGGCTTCTGGCGTAAGGCGTTGGTTCATGTGTGGGGAGAGGGCATACTTTTGGACTGGAGGCCTTGCCACTGTACCAAACAGATTTGCCAAAATGCAGAGGATTAAATCATAGATAGCTTGAGAACATCGAAATAGACAATCAATAGGATGTTAAGAAGACCTTCTCTTGTCGTGCTTCCAAGATCCCCAGACCCATTCAACAAATTTGCTGCGGCGTGGCTGATAGATCCATCTTCAATATTCAAAAGATAATAGCAGTCAGGGATTCATGTCAGGTATTTCCAATTATGATACATAGAACACATAAGGTTTTTCAGGATAAACCTCCACAGGACGATGTTTTGGATGATACTGACTGATCACATGTTGTAATGTCAACCGTTTCTTGTGGCTGCTTGGAAAGATTCAGCAGAGAATTAAAGGAAAAGTGTCAAACATTGCTGCAGACTAGCAAGAAATAACATATACGGAAAGAGATTGGATAATAGCATGATTATTTACACACCGATGTACTATCATCGCGGAGTGACTGCATCAGATGCCTCTTGAACGACTCCAACTGATAATAGAGCAAAAAGTTCAGAATGTTGTCAAATAAATAAAAGAAGTTAAAGGAGAAAAGAAACAATAGAACCAGAAAGCAATCATCTGACTTGGTCCTTTAACAAAGAGTGCCTTGCCTTTCATTTGTTACAGAAATCTATAAAAACGCACACATTTATTCAATCCATGCATGCATGCATTTTTGCCACAATGCTCTAATCTTCTTAATTCTGGCAGGCCACGATGCAAATGAACATAGTTGCTAATTTGGTGAAATGTATTTTAATTTCACCAGAATAAAAATTCAGCTGACCGCAGGCTGTCCTTGATTTGCTATCATTGTTTGCACATGGCATTAACTATGTGAAGAATTCCCTTTTTCTGTCAAACCTCACTCTCATCTGTTGCCTGCCAAAGTTAGAAGTCACTCTTCCCTCGTACCACTAAACTTAGTCTACTACTACTACTAAATAGTCCAAATTCGTAAACACTGTAGGAGTTTGCAGACAGACGCACCCAGTGAGCTGCTACATTATTACCAAGTCATCAACTGAACCAATCAAAAATTACTCCATAACAAGCTTCCTAAATGGGGTCTTGTAGAACCAGCCAAAGCCAGGGTTGCGCATGAGTACATAGACAACATCTTCTGATGCGAGGGGGTAAACCTTGTGCAGGTCGCGCGCCTGCTTCTTGGAGGTCTGCGCCAGCGAGTCCCGCTCCTTGCTCAGCTGAATCTGCAATCTCAAAAGCAAGCAGCAAAAGCCTCGTCAGCCGACGGAAGCGGAACCAAACGAGAGCGGAAGGAAAACAGGAATCGAAAACCCACTGACATTGTCCTCGAGCGCGGCGCGGAGCCTGGCGTTGGTCTCCTGGAGCGCGCGGTCGAGCAGCGCGACGCGGTCCCGCAGCTCGGCGTTCTCCCGGTCCCGCTCGGCGGCGCCCTCCCTGAGCCGCGCGGCCTCCCGCTCGAGGCCCGTCACCCGGCCGGCGACGGCCAGCGCGGTGATGCGGCGCGCCAGATCCAGCTGCTCGTAGGGGTCCCGCGGCAGCACCGCCAGGACGCCGTCCGGCAGCGCGAACTCCGAGACCCCCAGCCCCGCCGCGCCCTCCGCCGGTGGCATCGCCCGCCGCGGCCAGACGAGATCTCGGCCGCTTCGGAGGGGATGGGAGGGAGCTGGCTGAAAGGGACCACTGCCTGCCGCCTCGCCGCTGCGCGTGGAAAAGTTTCGATTTTGAAATGAGATTGGGGGGCTCGGCGGCGGAAGCGAGGTTTCGAATTGTTTTGGGGTGGGCACGGGGCGGGGGAGGGACCTTGCCTCGGTCCTGTGTTTGTTTGTGTTTGGGTGGACGGACGCCCAGCCCAGACATAGCAACGGAGTATGTTTTTGTTTGGGAGTACTCTTTGATAAGAAAAATATAAGAGTATTTAGATCACTTATAAAATACCTCTGGAGTTTCGTCATATGAAACTCCGGCATGAAATGAACTCTCTTTCGGCGGAATCTCATTTCATACCGGAGTATGAAACTTCGATATGAAACACGGCAGAAAGCATTTCTCTCGGGCTCCGGGAGAAAGTTTTCTCGTTTGGAGCTCGAGGAAATGGCCTCCATGCTGCCCTTGGATTCGTGCCGTATGTGTTGAAACTGAGATTTGCACACGGCCTTGCAAAACCCTTTCTTGTGGGCGTGGTTTTCGCAGATTAACCAGACAGCTCTCTTCTGCCTTCTTTTTAAGAACCGGCGCTCTAAGAGACACGACTTGAGAAAAGAAAAGAAATGAAAAATCCTTCCTCTGCGCCGGTTTAAACTCCATCTATTTTGAGCAAGCATTTACCTTCGAAATGCTCCTGATTACAGATATGCCCAGATAAAATGGCCTACTCAACGGTATGCCTTTTCCACAGACCATTTATTCCATCACTGGATTGTTATATAGCGAATGGGTTATGCAACTGGCCTGTGATGCGCCACTTTCGAATCCCCGATGAACCATAGCAGCACAAGACCTTTCCTTGGCCCAAAACCAGGTGAACAAAACACTTGGTCTAGGGACGGACAACATGTGCAACAAGTCATTCCATTCGTCTACAGCATTCGGCACTACTAGTACCACATGTCACACCTCTTTATCACCCACTGGAGTACAAAAAGAATCGCACAACACTCACTATCAAGAGCGTTTTTGTACAAGGCTCAGACGGCACCAGGAATTTACACATACTACTAGACACAATTCAGCATGCAGCCTTACCCGACAACCAAAAAGAGAGAGACATGTATGGGAGACAACATGGCAGCATTTCCAGCCGACGCCGGTCCGCAAGCTGCTATGCATGCATGCATATTCGTCATTATCCTTTGATGAGCGGGTTAGTACCATCAGCTTAACAACACAGGACCATCCATTGGTCCAGTCACCCGCCGCGGCTCGGCATTTCATCATCTTTTTATATGGCCCGCCTTCGTTTTCATCTCCATGGTTTCTATGTCACCTGCTCGTTCTCGTTTCGGGGCGGCTCGGCGTAGTCCTGACCGTGGTGGTGGTCGCGGACGTCCCTGAACATGGAGAAGAAAGAAACTATGCCGTCAGAAGCGCCGCCTCCTAATAACCACAGCAAGAGGGAGCCGAACGGGTTCAACGAGCCCGAGGCTGCGGGGGCGTTGCCGGCTTGCTCGAGATTTTGATCTTCGTACTGGAGAGGGTCGGTGGCTGCCGCCTCGGCGTTTTCATTCAGTTGCTGGCCCCCCTCTTGTTGGTTCCTCGTCGGCTCGGCCTGGGCCAGTAGGGGATCCGCTTCACGAGCTGCGCCAACGTCGTCGTTCATCGTGCCGGGGTCCCTCACGTTTACCCTCGCGATATGTAATGTTGAAGTGTAGATGGTGGAGGATGTGATCTGAACACCAGTCTGTTGGTGGATATGAGCTCGGCTCCTGATGAATCTCTGGAGGGCTGGCACCTGAAACACAGCAAGCCAATCTCAGGTAAATATCATGGGTGACAAGGAGACGTCGGGGCTTTTGAACCCATTAGCCATTATACTACAATCTTCCCACCATCCTATGTGCACCCTATCTAGCTCGGTAGCTATATGAGATCAAAGCAATCTTTGCGATTTATAATGCATGAAAAGTGTGACAAGAGATGCATCTTAAGCAGTTTTCAGAATCTACAAATGGAACACTTCATCGTGCCCAAGGGAACAAAGTGTCAACTGGTATTTACATGCTCAGATATGAAACAAGACAGTGGCAAGCCCTGAACAAAGAAGAGCGAAGAAAGTACAAAGCTACAGAGACAGTCGGATCAACTCACCTCAAAACGATTCCAAAAGTACAGGATTAGATGCTGCATGAATGCTGCCGTGGCAGAGAAAGCCAGGTACGAGAAGCCTGATAAAGAAAACACAAATATGCAAGTCATTTAGCTATAGGATACCTAAATTAGTTTTTCAATAGTATGTTCCAGAAAAAAACATATCCAACTACATACCGTAGGTGTATGAGAAGAAGTAGATGTGGAAAACCAGGAAATACAACAAGAAGAAGCGCGGAAAGAACTGCATTGATATAGATGTGCGCACACTGCAAAAGAAGAAGAATTAAAGTAGTTCAGTCTAAAGTAACTTTGTATGCATGACATTACTGCCTGCAAGTGGATCCCCACACTCCCTGTAAAGCTTTCTGTATCTCTAAGTAAATCTAACTGCTCTTGCAGTAGTTCAGTGAACAATCCTAGTTATTACTTGAACAATTTTACATGTGCATACTGTAGTAAGATCCCAATTCTGTAAAAGTAATCATAAAGCATATTCCAGCACTATGGTCACCTGATCATCGTGAACAGCTCACATAACCACACAAGAGTCAGAACAAGAAATGCGAGCAACTGGTCATCGTAGAACTCAAACAGAAAAAAGAGGATCCCAATCATGATCTACAGAGACAAGAGTACAAGAATTTGTGTTAAGTATACAGTTATACATTTTCAACAAGAATTTAAGTTAGTTAAATACATTGAAGTGTTTTGCCATACCGGAACAAAAACCAGTGATTCAATGACATGCACAAATATCAGTTGAAATGTGGGCAGCTGGTGGCGTGCATGGTGTTGAAGCTGCACTGAAAATTTCAGGGAAACATGCATTATTTATTATCCATTCATGAAAGTAGTTTCTGCAACCTACAGCAAGAAACACAAACCTGTGAACCTAAGCATGCGGGACTGTGTTTCCCTCAGGGTAAATGAAACAGACATGGTGGTTGTGAAGAATACAAAGAGTGACATTAGAAGGACACCACATTTCGTCACAAAGTAATCTGCAAACAGCAAATGTACAAGACATCAGAATTCAATAGACATAAATGAGGAAGGAATCTTGTGAGACATGTAAAGCAATAAAAGGGCTGTTGCAAAAATTGAAAATATTGTGGTTCCACATTTTCTACTCACATTATGTTGCAAGATTAGCAGTACAAATCTCATCAGGTACAAAAACATTCATGCCAATAATACACCGTGTAAAGACAGACACAACGTGTAGTCAGGTCAATTTTGAGAGAACAGGTTAAGGAAACAATATACAGACCTCCGAATCTTGTAGGGCCTGTTGGCGGTTCATGCCCATAACTAAGATCATAAAGCTCCTTTGTCTGAAAGTTATATAGATAACCTGCATATTATGCCAAGGGGGAAACCCATCTATCAAAATGGGTCGTCTTAAAGAACAAATAAAGATAAGACTCCTAACATGTGACATTTGACATGCTTCCAAGCAAGTCCTGTGCGTTTATCAAGGACTAAGTTAGCAAACATTACATAGAGGAACTATGACAGTTTTAAGACCAGCATAAGCACAGCCATATCAGAAGTGTACCCTGGCCAGGAGAATTCACTAAGCTGTTTGTAAGTATAGTATCATAACCAACAATGCTGTTTATCAAAAGCTGCTGCCACCTGAAAAGAAAAGGGGGAAAAGGAGATGTAAATATCCGCTTGCAGTTCACTTCATCTTAAATAAATGTGTTATCCAAAATTTGTCTCCTACCAAAAAAATTGTCATGATCAACGATATTATTGTCATACATGCAAATTGTGTATTATGCATAAAAATACTAACCCCGCATATGGGGGGTAAAATACTTAATAATTACCTGTTCCCAAAGCAAGGATTTCGAGCAGAAATTGTGATGTTTATAGTTCGGACACCATGACTATTTTTGGCTACTTCAGAAAGCAAGAAATATCCCTGCAGAAAACAAAGTAAGACATAAGAAAGGTCTTACAGTGAATAATAGCAGAACTACAAAGCCAGCACATGTATACAATCATTGATATTTTTTTTCTGGAAGTACAATCAATCAAACATTGAAGTTAATGGTAATGGGCCTCCAACCCATGAATGCCTTCATGGAGTCATACTAAGAAGAGAAAAATGCACTGGAGCTCTCTAAACTGTTGTGATCCTCTCACTTTCCTTCCCGAATACTTAGTTTACATTCTGCGCACCTAAGCTTGCTTTGTTTTGCTCCATAACTGCCATCTGCAGTTAACTAACAGATCTCATTGGCATGGCTTCCAATGAGCCTAGTTTGTGGCATCACATGGTATGATGTGGCTACACACAGGGGTCTATGCAGACAAGTCATGACACTAAATTTACAACTGTATTAATTTAAGATTTCTAATTGACTACATCTGAGCCATACTCCCAAGTATAACTACGTCAAGCAAGCGACCAGTCAGCACAGCGACACGAAACTCTACCTCGCCGCACAGCATGGGGGCCTCGACACCGTGCACCAGATCATCGCCGAAATGAACATGCAGATGAACAGCACCGGGCAGGAGTTCGACAGCGAGGTCGCGGAGAGCCGTGTCAGTGTGGCACCATGATCAACTAGCCCAATGAAGTGGAGGAGACAATGCGACTCATCACCGCCAGGAGTTTACATGTGAGCATTCTTTTTGCTATCCCCATGTATTCCACGCAATTACTTCTCTTCCTAAACTACAGTAGTGTCTTATCCACAACAGGACCATCTTTGCCACTGTGATGCCTGTCTCAAGAAAGAAGGCATATCCCTCCTGTCGTTCCATGCCAGCACCCAGATCACATAGACCGTTAGCAAATCATATTGGTGTGTGTGAGTTAGTTTTAGGAAAGACATTTTGAACCTATCAAAACGAACGCAAATGTATGAAGCACAGAATATCAATTGAAAGTTTTGAGAGGTAGGTGGAGAACCACACAACTTTAAAGAGATGTGATGCCTTTTTCTCTATTAAGAACGAACTACAAACCCAATCGTTCTCAGTAAAAATTGCAGCTAGGAAGTTCAATAAGTCGTGAGGCACCATAGTGCACTGATAAAATGACTAATAAGCCAAGAACCTTACCTTCTCCACACCATATAAATAGGTAGGCTCAAACGATTTGCTTCTTTTCTCAAACCACTTCACTGTAACAAACAACATAACCTAGTGAGAAGTCCGAGGAAATAAATACTCGAAGTTTAGCAACCAGCAGAGAGTTATAAAAATTTCTACAGGCACCATTGTAGGAGGAAGAACCAGAGAATATGGCCATTTTACAGCAAAGAGAAAACATTACCAATGTTCGAAAGAAGATGATCCATGCTTGGTAATTGAAGATCCTTAATGAGGTGGAGGAAGTCATCCCAGTTCGATCTGACCTGTCATTCATATATGGGAAGAAAAGATCAACCCCTAGTTAGAATATATGCATGACTAATAAACGAGACACAGATATCAGCACAGCACCAGTCATGAAAGAGCAACTCCAAAACAGAAAATCATGATGTCGCTTTATGGGATTCAGCATGGAGAATTATCTTAATAAGTATCCCTTTTATTAATCAAATGATATTGCTAGCTTGCATGTCCAGACGTGCTCCTCATACAACAAACTGAATCACCTAACAGTTTTTTTTAATAGCACCTAACAGTTCTGTTACTTGCAAACATGATCCTTCAAGGACCAGCTGTAGAAGAAATTTTTGGAAAGGAGCTACAAATGCAAAGAGTTTATGACACTGATCAAACTTCTTACCATTAGTTGGAGGGCATTATCTGAAACCTGCTTTATGTTCCTCCAAAATAAGGCAGCACGAGAGTACCACTTTCTGGATAAGTATGTAGCCGCTGCTTTGATTGATTCTTTAGCAGATAAAGGATGATGTACAGAACCCTCTCCGGTTGTCTTCAATTCCGGTACCCCTGGAATGATTGCAGTAACAATTGCGTCAGCTGCATTCTCTGACTGTGGTTCAAATTCTTTGTGTCCATTCCAAGTTCGAAACATAATCTTACTCCTTCTAGCTCCAGGACCAACCCAAGTTGACAAAAACTTAGATGCCAAAACATTGAACTTATCACCATTAACCTCTAGAATTTTCTCAGCTGAACGCCCCAGGTTCTGGAGATCCATAATATAAGACGCACCTTTGCTGGCCCATAGTCCACCACTGATTATCTACAACTCAAAAGCAGAGTAGCACTTTACAGACGATACGATAATACCAATTGGAAACATGGACATGTATTGCAAATAGGAACAACAATCACGGGGAACATTATTGTACTGGAAATCCAAGTATGCAAGGAGGAAAAGCATAAATACATACCTTGATTTGGACTAGTTGTGCTTCACCAAATTCAATCCCAGTGAACTCACTTGAGCAGCCCGGCTTCGCATGGAAAAGACAACTCAAAGATTAGAGGCTACACATACACACTGGACAACTATGGACCAAAAATAAAACAGAAGGAACAAATATGAGCTACTGAGCACCAAATAGAATGGCTTGGTATTCTTGTTGTTTTCTTACTAATCTAGGGTAGGCCATCTGGCCCCTCACACGCGTCAAGCCGCAGGCACTGCAGCAATTAACGTTCACGCTCCAGTGCATGCAGTAGCATGGCCAATCGGGCCGTGATGAGCTCTCCACATGCGGGCGGGCAACGTACTGGCTGATTGATTTCACATTTGAGTTGCAGCTCTATATAGTGGCCGATTGATTTCGTATTAGAGTTGCAGCTGGTTGGGCTATATAGTGGCCGGCTGACTTTGCATTTGAGTTGCAGCCCGTTGGGTCATTTACTGGCCGATTGATTTCGATGCAACGGCTCGAACAATTAATGTGGATGGCAGGCCAAGCGTCGCAAGCGCTTCTGCGTGCTGGCAGGCCAAGCATCGCAAGCGCTGGTCGAACTAGGAAAACGCCTTCTAAATTGGAACAAAACAGAAAATTAAGCGCCTTCTTATTAGGAACAGAGGGAGTAGGCAACAGTACTTAGAACTTTCTCATTTAGGTGCAGACTGTATCATAGTAAAACCTAAGCAGTTGGCATAAAAAATTGAAGAAACATTTGCCATGAAGAATGCAAGCAAAGGACATTATAGATATCAGATATGAAATTAACGCGCTGATGATTTGACGAAAGGCGGAAACAAAAGCACATCCGAGACTTTTCTGCTGGGCTACACTAGGGCAGAATGCATGGTGTTCACTATTCAGGGAAATCAATTGACCAAAACACATCAAAAACAGGACACAAGACGAAGTTCAAGTTATTAAAGCAGCCTAATCAGCAACCAACACTGGAGTAGTCTAGCAACAACCATCCATAGACCCTCTCGTAGGAAACGAAGCTGGTTCACGAGTTCCCTGTCACGAAATCGTCAAAATGCTACGCCGATTTGACCAATTTCGTAATCGAATTGGCTACACAACAGCACTGTTGAGTTGAATTCAACAGAAGCCCTGTCCTAATTAATCGCGTGTGTAAGATACTCCTAGAAAAGAAGGCCAGCTAGGGCACCGAATTAAATTCTTCTTCCTTCGGCGAGACAGAGGGGGGGCCAGGGCGAGGCGGGTGGCTCACCTGCTGCACGAAGTTGGTGTGCATGACGACGAGCAGGCAGAAGAGCGCGACGGCGCCGGCGAGGTAGAGGTACTCGAGCGCGAGGCGGATCCGCGGGGTGAGCAGCTGGGACAGCATCCCGGAGAGCCGCGCGTGCACCCGCAGGAACGTCTGCTCCGGATCCATCCCCCCGCCCCCCGCGCCGGCGCCGAAGAAGCTTCGATTCGGCCGGGGGAAGGCAGATCGGGAAGGGATTCCGGGAGCGAGCTCCTCGCTCTCCTAATCTTCCGGCCCTCGGGGAATTGGTTGGGGATTTGAATTCTGCGGGGCAGTTCGCATGTGATGCCTCGATATTTTTTTGGTTTGTTTCGTGTTGGTTGTGTTTCCTGTGGCGATGATAATCCAGAGAGGGAGGGGCTTTCTTGGGGAACGGGCCAGTGGCATGTGTCAGCGTGTGTAAAAGCGGCGGCACGCACACGGCAACTCGTACCGGTGGCGCCGCACATCGCTTCTTCTGCGAGGAGTACTACTACCTAGTTACTTTTTCTTTCTTTCTATAATAAAAGTAAGTAAAACGGGCAGACAAAGTAGGGCAAGGGAAATCACCATTTCCTCGTCGGCCCCTTCCCCTTGCGGTCGTCAGTGCGGCTAGAATTGGACCCTTCACCACTTCAGGGCCTTTGACTGGTGCCATTATAATGGACGCGGGCTACAAATGGGAAGTATTCCCATGCAACTGATACACGGTGGAGTATTCCCGCGCTTCCAGCATGATAATTATACGGTCTAGTTCTAACAATATAGACCCGCCTTATCCACGGACCCACCTGATCACGTGGCGTATTTTACCCGACGTGCAACACATGGTGTGGGACCCACCAAGGTCACTTCCCATCAAGAGAGATCATGTGTATCGAAACCCCTGGTGATTAAATGATTGCCTCCACGATCCCTGTGTGTAATTAACGTACAAGCATGGGTAAAGGGGGCGATTTACTGACATGCGACGGCTTTAACCCGTTGTCGTTTCGTTTTTACCCTAAATATAAAGGGGAGGCGTCAAGGCAAACACTTTACGCTCTCATTCCTCTATTCCTCTTCTTCCTCATGCCTATAGGCTATAGCCCTCGTGCCCTCCCACATTCCTCGCCCAGGAGTAGCGTTTTAGCTTGTCCCCACCCCCGATGGCATGGCCGGAGCAGGGAAGCAGGGCAAGGAAGGGAAGGCGACAGCCACCAAGATGAAACCGGCAACAAGGGCCAAGGCTCCTTCTTTGACAAATGGGAAATGAAGGTCGTCCACCATGGACAAGGCCTAGCTGAACTGGCTAGCCGAAGCGTATCTTCCGTCGCCGGAACACGCCTCCGCATGCTCCTCGCTGGTCACCAGGAACGGTGGCTCCTTGCCATCACGACCCCCAAGCCGCGCGCAGCTGAGAACGAGCGGGTATGATTCATTCCCCACCTTTTGCCGCCCTCGGCTTTTTAATCCATCCCCTCCTCGGGGGCCTCCTTCATTTATATGGCGTGCAGCTTTACCATCTTGCCCCAAACTCCATACCGCACATCGTGTGTTTTTGTGTTGTGCGCCCCACCTCGGCCTGTAGCACAAACATTTTTGCGTCAAGCTCTTAGCTAATGGCTCTGGGCCATGCGAGTGCAGTGCCGCATCCATCAACAAGGTTCTTGGTTTTGGCTATTTAAGCGGAGCCTTCACAGAAACCAACAAGAAGCGGCAGGGGGAATGGTTCTGCATTCCAAACGTGCCATTGGGGCCTGGGCGGGGAAGCTTCTCATGTATACGAAAAATGTTAATAGTGTGTATCAGAGAAAAGCAGACATCAAAAACATGTATTTGAAAATGTTAATAATGTATTTGAGAAAACAAAGAGAATCGGGAAAAAACAAGTAAACCAAAAAAAGAAAACAAAAATAAAAGAAAACCCATGCAAAGCAATGGAAAAAGTTAAACCCGAGAAAAAAAGTTAAACTCAATAACGATATAAAGAAAACCATAGAACAGAAATAAAAATGAAGAAAGCAAAAAAAAACAGCGAAATCGAGAAAGAAAACAAAGGAAAACCAAGGAAAAAAGAAATGAGAAAACCAGCAAAACCCGTGAAAGAAAGAAAACCGGTGGAAAAACAAAGAAAAAAGAAACCGAAGAAAAATAGGTGAAGAAACGGAAGAAACCCAAAAAGAAAAAGCGGCTATCTTTTTTGGTTCCTCTATTATGTATATATGTATTAATTTTTTTATTGTTTTGCTAGTTCTGCCAAAAAATATTGACCATGAATCAAAAAAGTGTTTATCGTATATTTCAAAATTTGTATGTAAAAATGTCCTGATATACACAAAAAAGTACAATGTGTATGAAAAAAGTAGCGATCAAACACAAAAATTGGGGGAAATATTAAACATGTATAATAAGATGATCCTGATGTATATGAAAAATTTATAACGTGTATCTATAAAATTGAACATCGAAACATTATTATTTAAAAAAATGTTGACCCTATATCAAAAGAAATGTTAGCCGTATACTCCCTCCGTTCGGAAATACTTGACGTGGCTTTAGTTCAAATTTAAAATAAAATCACGTAAATTATTTCCGAATGGAGGTAGTTTATCAAAAATATTAATCTCGTATAAATATTGTTCCCTATATATACGGAAAAATAAATGTATATGAAAAAAGTAGTCATCAAACATATCTTTTTTCAAATGTTAATCATGTATTTGAAAAATGTTAAGCATCTATATAAAAATGTTCCTGAGTAATACAATCAATGTACAATATCTATGAAAGAAAGTAGTTGTCAAACACATATATTTTAGCCATGCAAAAAAACACATATATTTTAGAAAAATATTAATCATGTATTTTAAAATGTTAAACATGTATAAAAAATGTTGCTAATGTATACGAAAATGTATAGTGTGTATGAAAGAAAAGTAGACATAAAAAATATATATTTGAAAATGTTAATAATATATTTCAGGACTCGGCGAAACCGAGAAAGAAAAACAAATAAAACCCCAAAAAATGAAAACCGAAGAAAACCCATTCAACAGAATGGAAAAA
>NC_057805.1:6767936-6792984 GCF_018294505.1 Triticum aestivum
TGAAACACGAGAATGAAAAAAAAAACCGAGAGAGGAAACAACAAGAAACCAAGAAAGACAAAAGGAAAAGCATAAACTGGGAAACTGGGAAAGTAAACAAAGAAAAAGGGAAGAAAAGCAGAAACAAGTAAAAACCATGAAAGAAAGAAACAAGGAAAACCGGTGAAAAAACAAAGAAAATAGAAAGCCAAAGAAAAACCGATGAAGAAACGAAAGAAATACAAAAAATAAATAGCGGCTACTGATGACCCACAAGTATAGTGGATCTATCATAGTCCTTTCGATAAGTAAGAGTGTCGAACACAACGAGGAGCAGAAGGAAATGACAAGCGGTTTCAGTAAGGTATTCTCTGCAAGCACTGAAATTATCGGTGACAGATAGTTTTATGATAAGGTAATTTGTAACTGCTAAAAAGTAACAAAAGTAAACAAGGTGGCCCAATCCTTTTTGTAGCAAAAGACAAGTCTGTACAAACTCTTATATAAAGGAAAATGCTTCCGAGGACACATGGTAATTATCGTCAAGCTAGTTTTCATCATGCTCATATGATTCGCGTTCGTTACTTTGATAATTTGATATGTGGGTGGACCGGTGCTTCGGTACTGCCCTTCCTTGGACAAGCATCCCACTTATGATTTACCCCTCTCGCAAGGATCCGCAACTACGAAAGAAGAATTAAGGTAAACCTAACTATAGTATGAAACATGTGGATCCAAATCAGCCCCTTATGAAGCAACGCATAAACTAGGGTTTAAGCTTCTGTCACTCTAGCAACCCATCATCTACTTATTACTTCCCAATGCCTTCCTCTAGGCCCAAGTAATGGTGAAGTGTCATGTAGTCGACGTTCACATAACATCACTAGAGCAAAGACAACATACATCTCATCAAAATATCGAACGAATACCAAATTCACATGACTACTTATAACAAGACTTCTCCCATGTCCTCAGGAACAAACGTAACTACTCACAAATCATATTCTTGTTCATAATCAGAGGGGTATTGATACGCATAAAGGATCTGAACATATAATCTTCCACCGAATAAACCAACTAGCATCAACTAGAAGGAGTAATCAACACTACTAGCAACCCACAGGTACCAATCTCAGGTTTTGAGACAAAGATCGGATACAAGAGATGAACTAGGGTTTGAGAGGAGATGGTGCTGGTGAAGATGTTGATGGAGATTGACCCCCTCCCGATGAGAGGATCGGTGTTGATGACGATTTCCCCCTCCCGGAGGGATGTTTCCCCGGCAGAACAGCTCAGCCAGAGCCCTAGATTGATTCCGTCACGAGACGGCGACACTTCGTCCCGAAAGCTTCTTTCTTATTTTTTTCAGGGCAAAAGACACCTTATACCAGAAGATGGGCATCGGGGGGCTTCCAGGTGGCCCACGAGACAGGGGGCGCGCCCTCCACCCTCGTGGACAGGGGGTGACCCCACTCTGGTGCTTTCTTCGCCCAATATTTTTAATATATTCCAAAACTGACTTTCGTGGAGTTTCAGGACTTTTAGAGTTGTGCAGAATAGGTCTCTAATATTTGTTCTTTTTCCAGCCTAGAATTCTAGCTGCCGGCATTCTCCCTCTTTATGTAAACCTTGTAAAATAAGAGAGAAAAGATATAAGTATTGCGACATAATGTGAAGTAATAACCCATAATACAATAAATATCGATATAAAAACATGATCCAAATGGACGTATCAGCTACTTTTTTTGGTTCTTCTGTTAAGCATATATGTACTTAAATCTTTTATTCCTTTGCAAGTTTAGAAAAAAAATTGATCGTGTATCAAAAAAATGTTGAACATATATTTAAAAATGTGTTACAAAGTGTTCATGATATATATAAAAAATGTACAATGTGATTGAAAACATGTAGCCATCAAACACAAAAATAATAATATAATTAGTAGAACTTGTATAAAACAATGTTACCGATATAATAATGTATTTGAAGAAACGAAGAAAACCAGGAAAGAAAGACAACTAAAATGAAAAAAGAAAGTGAAACCCAAGGAAAACCCAAGCGACTGAATGGAAAAAGCGAAACTGGAGAAGAAACCAAAGAAAACTGGGAGAAGGAACAAAAAAACACGAAGAAATAAAATAAGGAAAAAAAGTCAATGAAACTGAGAAAGAAAACCAAAAGAAAAGGAAAGAAAAGAGAAACCAGTGAAAAATGTAAATGAAATGAAGAAAACCGGTGGACGAAAAAAAACCCGAAGAAAAACCAATGAATAAACGAAAGAAAACCAAAAATAAAAGGAAGCTATCTTTTTTGGTTCTTTTGTTAAGCATCAATGTCAGTAAATCTTTTATTGTTTGGCTAATTGTCAAAAAAACAAATGATCATATATCAAAAAAATGTTCAACATACATTTAGAAAATGCACAAAAAAATGTTCCTTATATAAACAAAAAATGTACAATGTGTATGAAATAGAGTAGTCATTAAAACACAAAAAATCATCTACTAAAACAATGTTGAAGTTGTATAAAAATATATTTGTGATGTGCATGAAAAATGTTGAACATGTATTTGACAAATTTAAAATCATTTATTTAATATGTTGATTGTGTATAAAAGAATGTTAACAATATACTCCCTCCGTTGGCAAACACTTGATGTGGTTTTAGTTCAAAATTAAACTAAGACCACATCAAGTATTTCCAAATGGAGGTAATATCTAAAAATGTTAAACTTCTATGAATAATGTTGCCGATATACTCCCCCCGTTCGTAAATATAAGTATTTTTTAGAGATTTCACTATAGAGACTACATTCGGATGTATATAGATGTTTTTTAGAGTATAAGTTCACTCATTTTGCTCCGTATGTAGACTATAGAGGAATCTCTTAAAACACTTATATTTAGGAACGGAGGGAGTATATGGAAAATAAAATGCATATGAAAAATGCAGTAATCAGACATATATTTTTAAAATGTTCATCATGTATTTGAAAAATGTTAAACATGTGTAGAAAATGTTCCTGATTAATACAAAAAATGTACAATATGTACGAAAGAATGTAGTCATCAAACACATATATTTTAGAAAAAATTTAAGTATGTTTTTGAAAATGTTAACCTTTATAAAAAATATCATTGATGTATACGAAAATCTTTAGTATTTATGAAAGGAAAGTAGTCATAAAAAACATGTATTTGAAAAAATGTTAATAACATATTTGAAAAAAACAGAGAAAACCTAGAAAACACGAATTAAACCTCGAAAATAAAATGGAAACCGAATAAAACCCATGCAAGGGAATGGAAAAAGTGAATGCCGAGAACAAAACAAAGAAAAACGAGAGAAGAAGAAAACAAAAACAACCAAAAAGAAAACAAAAAACCTTGTGAAACGAGAAAGAAAAAAAGAAAAGAGAAAAAGGAAAGAAAAGAGGAAACCAATAAAAGCCATAAAAGAAACAAAGAACACTTGTGTAAAAAGAAAGGAAGAAGGAAACTCAAATAAGAACTGATGAGGAAACGACAGGATCAAAAGGAATAATAAAAATAAAATAACAAAAGGGACCGAAAACCTGTACGTGGACCGACGAGTGAGCGAGCTGAGCTAGTGGGACGGCTCTATATGCGCGTGCTTAGGATGGACGAGAGTTAAACTTGTTATAGCTCTCGTGCCTTCGATGGTCTAGTTGGCAGAAAAATGAAAAGCAGGTTAAGCAGGTTAGGAGGGACGAGAGTTAAATACTGATTTTTTTTCCCTGAATGACATTTTTGGAGCATCGATTTTGTTGTTTTACAAAGTCTAAAAAATTCTAAATTTCGCGGACATGAGCTCGGGCTAACGCAGGATCACATGGGCTCGTGCTAAGAAACTCCATGTCCGGCTATTCTGTGATTTGGTCACCCGTAACGAATGCGAAATAGTAGTGGAGTGCAGGAGCAGTAGACAGATTGCTGTAGGAGCTGGAGTGTCATGCGTGGACCAGCAGTACTCCGCGTACAGCACGGAGGAAATCAGGAGCAGGACACATGTGATGTGAAGTACAGTAGCAGCCCAGCACTCAACCCAAGCGTGCACATGCATGCATGCAGCCGCGCATGAACGGAGCAGGACGCCCGACCCACCGCCAGCGGCCCCGACCAAGCAGCGGGAGAGAGGGAGAGACCACCAGCCCAGCCGGCCCCGGACAAGGGCGAGCCATGCTCCCGCAGAATCTCGCCGGGATTCGTCCCGTGCGCCGCTGCGGCCGCCACGAACGCATCCAGCGCAACAGCCAACCAAAAAACGACCCGAGACCGGCGGCCGAGACGGACGACGGCCGGGGTCACGCGGCCTCGTCGCGTCGCGCGCGGTGCCGGGCGGCTCCGGCGCGGCGTGCTGCTGGCCACGCCGCTGCAGCTCTGCCATTGCAGCAGCACGATCTCGCATCGAATGAACGATCTAGACGGTAAAACGGCAACCGGCCAACGAGGCCCAGCGTGCACGGCGGCCGAGAGCGGCCGCTTGGCGTGGCCTCTCCCCGTGGATCGCTCACGGGCACGGGCACCTACCTACTCTACCTAGGCGATCTAGGCCCGGCCGGCAGAAGCAAAGCGACGAGGGGCGACGACCGAGCGAGCAGCATTTACCGTCTCGTCGGCATGCATGCGAGCGGATCCACCGATCGATGTGATGTGACCCCAGTAAACCTGCTGCCACTAGCCACACACGGACGGACGGCCCCAAACGCTCTCCCAGGGACGAGATAAATATTGCGATAAACCGCACGAGTAGCGGAGCAGAGCGAGTGGTAATCTAATCACCGTGCAGTCGCTTTCGTCCTCCTTCATTCCCGCTCCGTGAGAGTGAGGTCGTAAATTCGTAATGGTGACGGACTGATGGTGCATCTTGGCTCACTTTTATCCACGATGGAAAGAAGGGAGCAGATTGGGTGCATGGTAGTAATATCTTACTACTTTAAGCTGCACCATTAGGGTTAGCCAGGCAAGAGGAAAGGCGGCCCTGATCAAAAACAGTTCGCGGAAAGGGACGGATCATAAAAAATAGAAAATAAAAAACCAGGCCACCCAAACTGTAATACTGTATGCTTTGCTGCCTCGGACGTCGTGGTTACTTTCCGCGCTCGCTAGCGACGGTCGCAAGCAAAGCGAAGTGACAAGACCCGTCCGTCGGTGACCGGAGCCACCGGCCAAGATCATCAGTTGCTGGCTCCTCCCAAAGCTAGCTACTAGGCTACTAGCTCTCGTCGCCTCTCACCGCTCGAGGAGTCGCTTTGAACCCTTCATGGACCGGACTACTAGTAGCTAGCTAGGGCCAACGATTCTGCATGCCTGCAGTAATTTCCCAAACACACCTTGCCACTCACAGTGACAGTACGTCCCTGGATTTTTTTTTTGTTTCCGTGTCGATATGTTTTTTTATTTAATTTTGCTGAGTCTATGAGCGTTCTTGAGTCTTGACTGCTTCAAACTGCACCCTAAAATGCTCGTAGTTTGAGCAGAAGCCAAGTGCCATTGCATAAACAGAGCAAGATAATAAACCAGTAGCCATTTCTTCATGCTACAGAGCGCATCATCATAAACCAGTAGCCTTCCAATTCTGCAGAGTACAACTACTGTTTCTTTTTTGAGGGGTGAGTACAACTACTGGTGGTACTCTTAGTACACTACCCGTCGCTTCAGGTGGTACATTACATAGTACGTACACCGAACGATAATACTACGGGAAAAAATAAAACAAGGCCAAGCCCAAAGCTAATTAATAATCTTCCAGGCGGCGACGTGCAAGAACTGCTAAATAGGGCCGCGCCTGGGCTGGGCTCAGGCCGAGCTCTCCCGGGCGGCTACCATTAGCAGCAGTCGGCGGCGACGGAGGCGAGCGCGCGGCGGAAGGCGGCGGGGGAGCAGCAGGGGATGCGGAGCGGGCCCTGGTGGTCGTACCCGTACTCCTGCGCGGCGCGGCCGAGGAGCTCCGCCAGCGCCGGTCGGCCCAGCAGCTCCGCCCGCACCAGGAACCGCTCCGCCTCGCTGCCGTCCCCGACGTGCACCGGCACGTGCCCCTCCGGCACCACCGCCCTCCCGCCCCGCCGCTTCGACGATGGCGACGCGGGCGGCGAGGAGTCGTCGCCCACGCGGGACAGCCGCCGGATCAGCTGCCTCATCCCCGACCTGGCTAAGCTATGATCCGAGCGTCGGACGGGGGTGCTCTGCCGCTGCTGCGTGTGCCCGGCGCGCGCGAGTGGAGCTGACCGGTGACCAGCGGAGCACGCACGGAGACGGAGACGCCGCGGCTGGCTCGCTTATTTATAGCGCCGGGGAGGTGTGACTGTGAGCCCCGGGTCGCAGTGGGGGTTGTCGGGTGGAGGGCACAAGCTCAGGTGGGACTGCTGCCGTGCCGTGCCGTGCCATGCCGGACTCCTCCTCTTTTTGTGTCCCTCGACAGGCGCCCGGGAGCGCGAAATTCACGGTGTCACCCCCATTTTTCGTTGTTTCTTCTCATGATTAACGTGGGAGAACTGCACGTTGAAATGATTTACATTGTGCTTGGGCCAGTATTCATATCAATTTTTCTACGTGCATTTCGCACGATCACGGACAGGCTCATCATGATCGGTACGCGAGCACTGTGCGCAGGCACATGTGGAGAACAGCGGCCACTCCGGCTACGGCCGGCGGGACCCGTCGTCGCCATTGATGTCCCGATCTGGAACAGGCGTACCCGGCGGACGTGTCGAGCGGCGGACGCAGGAGCTGACGAGGTGGGCGACGACGTGACCGGCCAGTACAGTACGTCCATGCCTCCTCGGCCAGTGATTGTGGGTTCGGTGTCCGCCCGCTGTACCGGCCGTCACTTCCGGTGTTTCTGGCCGTCTGGTCTCAACCCGTGGTTACCGGTTACAGTTACTCTTTTTCTTTTTGCGAGGAACCGGTTACAGTTACTGATTAACCGTGGGAGCTTTTCGTTGGAACTGACATGGACCGTCCACTCTTGCACCAGTAAATTAAACAAGTCTCTCGTGTTGAGCATACGTCCTAGCCACAGGATACTTGATACTTCTCGTAGATATATCATATATGCGTCAGGGCGACCCGTAAATTTCCTCCCACATCATTCCATGGACATGATTAGTCTGCGGACACATACGCATGAGACAGCTATCCAATACTCTCCGCATACATTTCAAGCCGAGTTTCGACTTACCTAATGAAATCCATGCAAACCGACTGATATTCATTAAAATTTAAAAAGAAAATATCATAAATCATACATACATAACATGCAAATAAGTCTAGTACAATAATGTCTTAAATTCAATGTCCACCGAGTTTTTCAATGGATCATGTTGTCCCACACAAACTACCCCTTTAGCTTCATTCAACAGTGTATGTGCTCCATCCGTCAAGAATTACTTGTCGGAGAAATGGATGTTTTTTTTCGAGAGTACGCGAATGCGTACCGTATTTTTATAGAAGGCAGAATTTGAGTTACAAGAAGACTACAACTTGTTGCAAACAACGAACACGGGCATGATTTTCTTCCGGATCGCCTCACACCTCCATCCCTGCCCTCCGGATTGGGGCCACAGCATCCAAGTTGGCTACTTCGTCACTTCCGGTGTTTCTGGCCGTCTTTGTCTCAACCCGTGGTTACCGGTTACAATTACTGATTAATCGTGGGGGCTTTTCGTTGGAACTGACATGGACCGCGTATATTTCAAACTGGCTTTTGACTTAATGGATGAAATTCATGCAAACGGACCGATATTCATCAAAAATTTGCAAATAAGTCTAGTACAACAATGTTTCAAATTCAATGTCCAACAAGTTTTTCAACGGACCATGTTGTCCCAAACATATTATCCTTCAGCTTCATCCAAAAGTGTGTGTACATAAATGGTCGTCCCTCTGTCGTAAAATACATCACAGCACGGCGTACGGGCTACAAAAAGTGTACAATAACATTGAGTGAATAAATGATTCAATCAACAAGTTGAGCAAGAAGAAGTAAAACCTACGCTTTCCTTTGCTGCGTGCAATGGCCATCTTGCCTCTAGTTGAGTAACTATGTGACAAAAGTTGATGACCATGGTGTAGATGGCGTACCATCGATACGTTAACGACCTCATGTTGCGATCATGTATGATGTGCATGTCATAAGGCACAATGTGCTTTCGTGCGTGAAACAATTCATGCACTTGCTGCCAAAAGGTCAACCCTCTACTCATGTCAACGAAATCCGCGGACACGGCCAACCACACATCGCACAACAACTCGTCCTCCATATTCAAGTACCCTGTCATCCTTCTTACACTGAAAAAATGACATGATGTCCGAAAATAAGCTCATTAACATTTGACCGAACACCTGCCAAGCGTGGTGGCCGCTAGGTCGTCGACAGGGTGGTGGAGTGTACCTAGGTACAAACGGCTCTAGGGTGGACAACGCCGTAGCGGGCGCGTCGGTGCTGGTTGCGAACGTCCGACAATGCATGTGTGGTGACCGGAGAGGTACAGTGGCGGCGGCGGAGGTGAAGGTTGCAGCTGCAAAAGTAAAGGAGAGAAGTGGCGGAGTGGAAGAAATTGAGACCAGAAGGACGGATTTAGTGGGTCTGGGGTCGAGTCCAAATTGGCTGCTGTCCGGACTCCTGCAAACTCCCCCCTCCCTTCCTCTCATTTTTGTCTTCACTTTGCGGGAGAGAGTGCATCCGGACCGCCGAGCGGACCGATACAAGCCCATCTTGAATGGCCTCCACGATCCGGACATATGCGGAGATTTGAAGGTCGGCCCTCAAACTCTATGGCAGTTAGGCCATCCACTGAACAGTAATCCTGAGACCCTAGGATCTGCTTTGGGCTGAGAGTACTATTCACACCCTACCTCGAACAAGGTCTCCATAGTCACAACTAAACTGTTACCTTTTTGCATCTGTACCTGGGCAACGAACACGTGCCTAACAAAATGGTTTCGTGGCAATAATCATCTTTTGATACAACCAAGTTATTCCTTTTATACATGAACTAGTATGAAACATTTGTAACTAGTCGCATCAGTATTTTTCTGCAATATATGAACCACATTCCATTGATTGTCCGACATATTTACAAAATTTCAAATGAGAACCATTTTGATGTGAATACAAACTCTTAAACGTTATGAAAATATTTTCATGCATTGTTTCATAAATGGTAGAACACAATTTCAACCGACTAAAAAAGCGCATTTCAAGAAAAATGATTTTCATATAAAATAATTTACACGTACTCTCTCCGATCCATAATAAGTGATATGGTTTTAGTTCAAGTTAATAGATATGGTGATGGATGCACCGTAGTGTAGCACGACGTTTTGAACTAAAACTACGACACTTATCATGGATCGGAGGGAGTAATAGATACGGTGATGGGTACGTTGAGGTAGAGCGCGGCGCTACAATGTCATAGGCAAGCGGCATGACAACATGTAGGGTGTCACCACAGTTGTTGGCCCAACCGACGGGGCTGACGGTGAAGGGCCAAAGATGTGGGCCATCTAGTGATATGGTTCACTACCTAATTGGATCTTAAGAGGCTCGAACAAAACCGGAACATGATGAACCATGTGGGGGAGGCGAGCGCACGATGGCCAGTGCTAGCGTGCACATAACACTAGCGGCATGGGACGCTTAATTCGCAACATCTAGTTTAGATGGCTTGCATGCATCGATTGATGCAGAAGCCGGGGGTTATGCCTCCTTTTCCAAAAAAGAAAACCCGACCAGATATGTCTTGCGACAATAACGCCCGAGAGAAATGTGCCACCAATGTGACTCTGAGTCGTCTCACCATGAGGAACCGATGGCATGCCCAACCTTACAATATAAGACCAAAACATTAAAACCAGTAAAAATTGAAACACGGCTGCTTCAATTGTTTTTTTTAAGAATTTTCTGCTAAATTGGGTAAGAGGTGTAAAAAATCACCGTAGGTGGGAAAATATGGTTGCTATTAGATTTTGTTAGAACACAAACCGTTCTATTATCCAGGTAAAAACGGCACAAATACAATTTAACACAACGGACTTCTCAAGATGAGTCCTGCTATACACATGACATAACACACGCGATTTCTGCACGACGCTGAAAATCGCTCCATCCGATGCTCGGCAGGAGCACTGCACTACCGTTTGATATGAGTGTCGGCTGCAGGTTGTGTGTGTAGTTCGTGTGCACAACAATTTCGATTCAATACAGAAAAAATAATACCCATAACATCGACGATGTTAGAATAAATTCGAAGCATACCGACGATCATCCGAGGACCAAGTAATCACAAGAGCACGACACCGAGATTTGTTAACGAGGTTCACTGATATGGCTACATCCCCGGGGCCTGACTATGGGCGCTCCTCCCCGTGACACCGTCATAATACCGCACACCGGCCACCCGGGCGCCGGCACACGCTTTCATCAGACCACTAGGCTCCAGCCCGAACTACGTGTCCCTCGCTTTTTTCCCGCTGAATAGGCTTCGACTCCGTCGACTTATGCCGTAGCCCCTCAATCAGCACCAAGTGAAGTCTTCCGTCAGACTCCAGCTCCACCTTCAGCATGACTCCATGGTGGTTGTACGTGCCACCCCGCGCCCCGTCGACTCCAAGCTCTCATGTGCACCGTCTTGAATCAACCCCGCGTCATAGTCTTGTCGAAGCCACACAAACCCTCGGGGCCTGCGCCACGTGTTTCCACGCCCAGAAGTCGGTCACCATCAGTATCACGCTTCTATGTCGCCGTCACCGATCCCACCACGGTCTTCTGTACCAACCGACTTGCGTCGATCCGGTTAGACTGTCCAGTCCGACCGAGCCGAACTCGTTCGACTGTACGACACACTCGAGGCTCCCAAATCGTCTTCCGCGAATTTTCATCCATCACATGTGAAAGAACATGCGGTGCCCCCATGTTTGGTTTTGGTAATTGATGACAATCTCTATGGACTAATGGTTGCCTTGAGTTATATTTGAAGGTTTTGTCCATAGGCTTTGCTTGAAGTACATGTGTTGGTTTCAAGGAGAGTTTGTGTCGACCCAGGTGCTATTCAAGGAATTACCTAAAAGATTGGTCTTGTGAGAGGTTGATCAAGACTAAGTCAAAGAGTGAATCAAGTTGATCAACACACAAAGCGTAGAAGATGTACCGAGAGGGATCAAGTGATCCCATGGTATGGTAAGCATTGTCAATTACGCTTTGTGTACTAACCCATGGTCTTCGTGAGAGTTCTTTGTGGGGTGAGGATGCGGTGTGCAAGTTCAAGTGATGCATCACGAAGAGATCAAGTGCTTGAAGCTTGCCGTCCATTGTGGTGACAATGGACTTGTGAAGATGAGCCGAAGAGTGGCTCACCCATAGTGTACTATGGGGAAGCAATCATCTAGTCTTCATCGAGCCAATGCAATCAAGAAAGGTGGTCCAACTTGAGGGAGTCAAGATCGTCATCATCTAGCTCAAGTGGACCATGTGCAAGGCAAAGGTTTGCCCTTGATAGGTTTTCTATTTTACCGGTCTCATGGTGGTAGTTGGGAGACCGGGTTATAGGATCGTTTGCCGTATTGTCAAGGGGGCTCTCAAGTTGGTAGCTTGATCGTATCGTTAGTAGAGAGCTCAAACCATTGCATCCTTGCATCATGTTTCTTGGTTCTTATTTGGTTCTCTTTGTGAGTCTTACAGCTTATGGTCTTCTTGATGACAAGCTCGAGTTCAGCGAAAACGGAGCTCACATGCATCTTCTATGATGTTTTCGATGTTGGAGGTTATGCCGGTTCTTCTTTGTTGGAGGTTTCACTCCTCTATTCGTTAGGCATATCTCCCCTGCTGTTTTGATGCTACTCATTGTCTTGTATCCAACAAGCTTGAGTTTGCTTAATTCGGAGCTCATTTGCAGAAGTTATAGCAGTTCTGGTTTTATAGGTTCTGTGTGTTGTCTTTAGCTGCGTTTTGAAGGCATCCAAGTGCTAAAACCTTTGTGGCGTGCGGTAGTACTGCTCAAGGGAGCGGTAGTACCGCAGGGGCCAGCGGTACTACCGCTCGCGTGAGCGGTAGTACCGCTGCCTCTAGCCCAGAACGCTGGTGCGCACAGAAGTAGGCGCGGAAGTAATTTTTTACTTCCGCACCCTATGCGGTAGTACCGCTCCTCGTGAGCGGTAGTACCGCTGCCTCGTGTCCTGGCGCTGTTGCATGCGGTAGTAGGCGTGGATGTAATTTTTTACATCCGCCCTTACGCAGTAGTACCGCTCCCTGTGAGCGGTAGTACCGTGCCGACTTTTTCTCGTAGCTAGCTCCAGCGGTTGTAGGCGCGGCAGTAATTTTTTTACTTTCGTGGATGCGCGGTAGTACCGCAAGGTCTCGCGGTAGTACCACTCCTGCAGTAGTTCCGCCCTGTTGCCCCGTTGCAGTGTTGTTTCTTTTGGCTTCTGCCGCCCTAGGATAACGGTTGGATTTCCCCCCTCCTATAAAAGGGGGTCTTCTTCCCCAATGAACCTTATCTTTTGGGCTAGTGTTCTTTCCCCATTGTTGACCTTCTTCGAGCTTGCTAACTCTCGATCCCTCCATGGATTCTTGCTAGTTTTTGAGGGAAATGAGAGAGGAGATCTAGATCCACATTTCCACAAATCACTTTCTCCTCTATGTGAGGGGAACCCCTTGGATCTAGATCTTGGAGTTCTTGGTGTTCTCCTTCTTGTTCTTTCTCTCATTTTCCTCCCTAGCATTAGTTGCTTCGGTGGGATTTGAGAGAGAAGGACTTGGGCACTCCGTGTGCCCTTGCCATTGCATTTGGTGCATTGGTTTGAGTTCTCCACGGTGATACGTGAAAGTTACAAGTTGAGAAGCTTATTACTCTTGGGTGCTTGGTACCCTTGAGCTTGTTCCTCTTGGGTGCTTGGGCGCCTTAGACGATCGGTGGTGTTTGCAGCTCAATCATTGTGGTGCAAAGCTCCGGGCAAGCGTCGGGGTCTCCAATTAGGTTGTGGAGATCGCCCCGAGCAATTTGACGGGTTTCGGTGACCGCCCCCAAGGGTTGCCAAAGTGTACGGGTTCGGTGACCGCCCCCAAGGGTTGTCAAAGTGTACGGGTTCGGTGACCGCCCCCAAGGGTTGCCATTTGTACAAGTTCGGTAACCGCCCTCAAGGGTCCCTTAGTGGAATCACGGCATCTTGCATTGTGCGAGGGCGTGAGGAGATTACGGTGGCCCTAGTGGCTTCTTGGGGAGCATTGTGCCTCCACACCGCTCCAAACGGAGATTAGCATCCGCAAGGGTGTGAACTTCGGGATACATCGTCGTCACCGCGTGCCTCGGTTATCTCTTACCCGAGCCCTTTACTTATGCACTTACTTTGTCCTGAGACAACCGGATCTACACTGCAGCCCTGCCGCCTAGCGCCTACGCAACCTTCAGCACACCACGCGCATCGGCTAGCCCCGCAGCCAGCCCACACCGCGCGCGCCTTGGCTTCAGCCGCTTGGCCTGCCAAGCGTGGCTTGCCATGCGCGCCTCTGTACGCTTTGACCGATCGATCCTGATCGACCGCCGCACGTCCCTTGTTGCGCAAGCCTTCCGCTGATCCGACGCATGCTGCAACTGCTGCTTTCGATCTCGCCGAGAACCACACCGCAACCGGCTGCATTTTGAACTCGATACTTCCTCTAGATCAACTTCCGCAGCCTTCTCGTAACCTTGCTCATGATACCACTTTTTAGAATAAATCCGAGGCATACCGTCGATCATCCGAGGACCAAGCAATCACACGAGCACGACACTGAGATTTGTTAACGAGGTTCACCGATATGGCTACATCCCCGGGGCCTGAGTACGGGCGCTCCTCCCCGTGACACCGTCACAATAACGCACACCAGCCACCCCGGCGCCGGCACACGCCCCCGGCTCCCCCTTGCGTGCCTGTGCTATTATGTTGGCATAGGTTACATCGTGTGTCTACCCCCACTATATTATGTTGGCATAGGACACGACTCTACATCCTATCTAAACACAATACTACTCATAGTCCAACTGTAACCTACCTTGTACACAATATTCGACACAACTCTAACAGACGAGTTGCCGTTGACGAGAACCGACGACGCCCGAGAAAAGTATCGCTGTAGCAAGGAACATTTTTACCTTTTCTTAATAGATTGAAACGGTGGTTTGTGTTTGGTCAAATATTTCTGCTTGGTGCGTGCTAGCTTAGCCTTAATCTCTGACCCTTAGGAGTCCATATGGTATTGCACGGTGCAAAAGCGGGCTGTCTGCGTTTTGTTCGTTGCGGATGTACGTGCATGTACCACGGTAGACGTCCTGTAAGCTCGTTACTTTTTCTTTTTGCTTTCTGCCGGGTGGGTAGCCCGTCGGTCGAGAGCACGGAGCTAGCATGGCCCCGATGGCCCGATCGTGGAAGAGCCGCACACTGTCGCCCACTCTCTCCATTTTACAATGCATATAGTTTTTTTTAAAGTCAAACTTTACAAACATTGAACAAATTTATTGAGAAGACTATTCAGATGCACAATATCAAATATAAGAAATATGAACTACATCTTATTGAGTATGATAAATCTAATAACATATATTCGGCATTCACGATGTAAATATTTTCTCTACAAACTTAATCAAAATTTGCGAGGTTTGACTTTTCGAAATGTTGTACGCATTACATTTTAGAACGGAGGGAATACCATTTTAACCGGCAAGTTGGTGTACGGTACGCCTTCCCTCCAACTCCACCACTTTTCCGAGAAACTGTGAGCGCTGCCATTGGATTAGAAGAAAAGAGTGTGTTACAAAAGAAGCCGTGCCTTAGCAAAAACTATGCATAGACTGTCATTGCTTTGGACATCTTTTTCCAGGCAACAAGGGAAGCATGTACACTCTACGGAAGGGAGAGAAGCAGCACTGAATTTGAAGGGAAACTTCAAACTTCAGAGTGCTCCATAAACCAGTAGCCCTTCCAATTCTGTAAAGTTACAACTACTGGCACTCCTGTACACTACCCGTCGTTTCAGGTGGTACATTACACCGAACGGTAATAACAACGTAAAAGAAAGAAAACAGGGCTAAACCCAAAGCTAATTAATCATCTTCCAGCCGGCCCGTGCGCCTGGGCTGGGTTCAGACTTGAGACCGAGCTCCCCCGTTGGCTGGGTGGCTAGCAGCAGTCGGCGAGCGCGCCGCGGAAGGCGGCGGGGGAGCAGCAGGGGATGCGGAGCGGGCCCTGGTGGTCGTCCCGTACTCCTGCGCGGCGCGGCCGAGGAGCTCCGCCAGCGCCGGCCGCCCCAGCAGCTCCGGTGCTTGGGCTACGTGCGTTCCGCGCAATCACGGGGACCGGCCGGCCGGCCGGCCATCTACCTCTGCCGGTACGCGAGCACTGTGCGCACATGTGAAGAGCGAGCGCAACTGTCACCCCAGGTATACTCTACAACAACGGCCACTCCGGCAGGACAGGAGAGGGCCCATCACCATTTCCCAATCTGGAACAGGCGTGCGTGTCGAGCGCCGGGAGCGCGACGCCGCACCAGCATGGCATGGCCCCGATCGATGGACGGAGATGTTGGCATGCGCATGCAGGAGCTACGATCGAGGTGGGCGACGACGTGACCGGCGGAACAACTACTCCTGCTGCTGCTACTGTTGCCGGGTGTACGTCCATGGCTCCTCGGCCAGTGGTCGTGGGTTCGGTGTCCACCCGCTGTACCGGCCGTCGCCTCCGCTGTTTTTCAGCCGTCCGGTGATGCGATGAGACAGACATGCCTTCTGAACCCTGCATCAGCTGACCCACATGATCTTTGATACTGTTCATCAAGATATGCACCATGTTATGATGTTAAGCAAGCAAACTCTATGGCAATTAGGCCAACCACTGAACAGTAATCCTGAGGCGACCATTCACACGCTAGCTCCAACGAGGTCTCCAAAGTCACAACTAAACTATATTACTCTACCTTTTTGCATCTGTACTTTGAGCCTCGAACAGCCACCTAACAAAATAGTTTCGTGGCAATAGTTATTTTTCTATACAACCAATTCCTTTTATGTAACATTTTAAATCAGCCATGTGAGTATTTTTCTGTAATATATGATCCATGTGTCATCGATTGTCCCGACAGATAATTCATATGAGAAACATTTTTATTCGGACACAAAAATCTTAAAAGTTATGAACATATTGGCATACATTGTTTCATATATGGTAGAACATTTTTCAACCTACTAAAAAACATGTTTCAAGATTTTTCTTCATATAATATAAACTTAAATGTAAATAATCCACCATGTGTCTATATATATATATATATATCTCCACTGGTCGATATGCATGCTTTGCAGCATATAAGCGGGCTGTCTTGAGCCAGAAAAGCTCAAAGTGCCGCCCGTTTAGCACCAATGGCGTGTAGTTTTCCAACTTGATCTCCTCTCCTTTTGAACAAAAGTGTAGGTGTAAATAATCAATCAACGACGGCCGTCCATGCATGCTGTCACATAGTCATTGGAAGGTTCGGTCAGAGATATGCGCACCTGGATTATCAAGTGCGTTGCTCAAAACCTTTTTTTTCCCTCAAAAGCTGAGTGGCGTCTAGTCAACGTGCAAGAATGTTCCAACTATACCGAGTAACAAAAGAAAAGAAAAACGTTCCAACATGATCGAGCCAGGCGGTCGCAAAAGCGTACGCCACGCACGTCCGTACTCACTCTCGTTTAACTCTCCGAGGGGTTTAGGTGGGTGGGATCGCCTGCGGTGGCCACCACCGTCCATCGCCATGCCAATATATATTATCGAGCTAGCCACCAGCCATCCGTACTCAGGTACTCTACGCACGTCCTCCAAGTGGTACGTCCGGCATGGATGGCATCGCTTTCTGCCGGGAGGGTACCCCGTCAAGGCGTCGATGGAGCACGATCTAGGACACCATCATGGACTCACTAGTGCAGCAACAACTAGCTATGGCTTGCTTCTGGCACTTTAGGTGTGACCACTTTTTATTTATACCCACACTTTCACATAAGGTGTGGACATTTTTTATAAATTACACCTTTTTGCCAAAATAAGTGAACACTTTTTTCAATCAAACGATGTTTTCTACTAAAACAAGTTTCGAAATTTTACAAACATTTTATAAAGGTGTGAGCACTTACAAAACAAGCTCGTTGAAGATTTTTAGTTATACATACATTTTCATAAATAGATTAACACCTTTTCTAAGTACAAAATATTTTTTTCAGACGCATAGCTACGTTTTAAAAATTAAGCAAATATTTTTAGAAATACACGAATGCTTCTTTAAAAACATCAATTTGTTTCTTGACGTTGCGCATACAGTACAAATAATTTAAACATACATATAATTTGGAAATAAAAATCATGAAAATGCCGCTTACTAGGCCGGCTTGGTTCTGCTCATCAATGTTTTCGTGAGCGGGAGAAAATACTGTTTGGCGAGGAACGCGCCTATGTCTCGCTTGTGAAAACCGATAAAAAAAGAAACCAAAGAAAAAAAAGAAAAACAGAGAAAGAAGCCGAAAAATGGAAGCAAGACAACGAACGCAGTGAAAGAACCGTGCTATGCTAACTTACTCGGCCGGCTCAGCACTGTACAAACCGGAAAGTGATTCAAGCCAGAGAAGCGTACATTTTGCTATAAGCCAGATATAGATCTCGTGATTGGCGAGAGCTCCTAGTTCGGAGCTTCTATTCGGCGCGTTCTGTGCCCATAAAGGAAACTGCGCCCACACACGCCCCTTTGTGGACCGGCCCATACACGCCCCTTCGCTCATCGCTGGATCTCACTCGATTGCTGAATTCCTAGTTTCCTTGGTCGCTCGACCAGCATTTGGCTGGTCACGGTCGACCAGTTGACAAATCAATTGTCGATTTTCGAAACAAATAAGGAAAAATTAAAAATCATAAAAATCGTGAATTTAAATAAGATTACAGCTTTTCAAAAAAAGATCACAAATTCCAAAAAACTCATGCATTTGAAAAAAAGTTCATCAAATTTGAAAAGTTAACAAAATTGCAATGAATTCATCAATTATTTAAAAAGGTCAAACATATGCAAAAAAGTTCACACATTTTGAAAAAAGTTAATTAAATTCGAAAAACATATATCATCAATTTTGAAAAGAAATCTCATCGTGATTAAGAAATGTTCATCTTAAACGAATATTCATCAATTTTGAAAAGAGAGTTCATTTTAAAAAAATCATAGATTTTAAGAAAAGTATTAAAAAAATGAAAAAAGCTCATGACGTCCGAAAGAAGTTCACGGATTTCGAAAGTACACCAATTGAAGTAAATTTGATGGATTTGCAAAAAAAAAGAAAACAAAATGAAGTGAGAAAGAGAAGAGGGAAAAAAGAAAACTGGCCAAAACCAAATCCGAAAAAATGAACCAGTAACTGAAAACCACTTTGGTTTATTCCAGCACTAAAGATGTATAAAAAAAGCAAATTGTGCACAAACACGGTGGTAGTGCGCTTGGTTACTGCCTTTTTGCCTGAAGCACCGAATAGGATTCCCACTCCTAGTTGACAGTCGCGTGCTCGTTAGGTGGGCCGGCTTATCCGGAGTTTCCTTCACCGAAAGGGTCGGCCAACTTACCGAAGAAGCTGTTTTCATATTTTCCCTCTTCGGTTTATTAAATGGATTTTCATCAAAAAATAAATAAACCCGCGGTTGTTCTTTACAAGCAAGATATCTATATAACCTGCTAAAAATAGAAAAAACATTTTTCTTGCAAAATTCATAAATACTCCATACGTCTGAAATCACTTGCCACTCAAACTGATATATCTAGCATTGCAATACGTCTAGATACATCCATTTCAGTGACAATTAAATCCAGGCAGAGGTAGTGTATGTTCAGTGTGTGTTTCAAAAAATAAGTTGTTTTTTTTTCGTTTCCGAGAGGCACGGCCGTGCCTCTCACAAAAGCACAACCGTGCCTCTCACAGAAAAAAAGAAAACACATTTTTTTCCTCCTCTCACAAAAGCACAACCGTGCCTCTCGCGGAAGAAAAAAAAACAAATTTTTTTTTTTCGTTTTCGAGAGGCACGGCCGTGCCTCTCGCGAAAGTACAACCGTATCTCTCGCGGAAGCAAAACCGTACCTCTCGCGAAGAAAAAAAAGTTTTTTATCGTGATATGTTTTTGGTCCAAAAGCTAAGGAAGTCTGGTGGAAAATCAAAAATTCAAAAACGCGTGCAATAAATAAATAAATAAATAAAATTTGAAGGATGCGTCCAGAGCGCGACACGTGGCGGCGGCTGAGAGCGCGCCAGGTGACGCGCTTTCAGCCCACCCCCAAGTGATCGTTGGGAGGCACCCGAAGGAGCGCTCGCCAACTAGTTGCTTTCAGCAACTAAGGAACGACTACTCGTTCGGGAGCACAATTTTGCTTCTGTGAGAGGTGCGGATTTGCTTGTCATGGAGGCACAGTTTTGTTTCCGCGAGAGGCAAAAACATATTTTCTTTTCTTTTTTCTTCTGCGAGAGGCACGGGTTTACTTCTCGTGGAGGCATAGATTTGCTTCCACATGCCTCTGTTCGAAAAAGAAAAAAAACATGCTCACGGTTCATTTTCTGTTTGGTGTTTTGTGAAAAAAAGTTTGTCAAAACCTATCAACACGGGATCTAATTTTGAAGATCTGGACGCGAGAAATGCAACGCTGAAATCGGTTCGAAACTTGGAGCACGGTTTAAGAGATAAAACATTTTGAATAAACAAATCTATCAAAAGGGAAAACCTCGCAGGTTGCGACAAGTGACGACAAGTGGCGCACATGCAGTATGCCACTTGTCGTAACCTGAGAAGGTGGAAGTAATCTTTACAAAGAGTGCTGCTTAATTAGTGTTTTGTGGTTTTCTATCGGTCTAGGGAACTAGGTTCCCTAAACAAGCTTTCTTATTTCCGTTTTTGCTTATTTTTTCTATTATGTGTTTTTGTACCTTTGGATTTTAGAAGAAAAAATTCATTTTTTTTTCAAATTTTGAAAAGTTTTGAAGTTCCAATATTTATAATAACATTTGTGGTTTCAAACTTTTACTTTGAAATTAGAAAAAACAAGTCTCTTAAAATTCGTTTGGATTTATAAAACAAATTCTCATTTTTCAAATTTTCACAAATAAAAGAAATTTTGGAATTTCAAAATTTGTTCAGGTTTCGGAAAATCGATTAGGTGTTTAAAAAATGCTCGCTGTTTCAATTTTTTGTTAGAAACTTCGAAGTTTGTTTGGTAATTCAACAAAAGTACACAGTTTAAATATTTTTTGAAATTTCATTAAATGTTCCTGTTTTTCAAAAGTTGTTCACAAGTTAAAAAAATAATCAAGAATTTTAGAACAAGCTTGTGGTTTGAAAGTTATTTCTTCTTCCCAAAAAAGTTTGAAATTTCAAATTTTGCACTTGTTTTTCAAAAAAGTTTATGTGTTTTTAGATATTTTATTATGTTTTCGAAATTTTGTTTGGATTTTCTAAATATTGTTTGTGCTTCTCAAAAAATGTTTGTGTTTTCTAGAAGTGATTATGTAGGTTTAAAACAATCGCTACTGCACCTGGTCTGACCGCTTCGGTGTCCGATTCGGTTCGCTACTGCACCTGTTCAATCTTCCTTTGTAGACAGTATTTTAAAGTTTTGCGGTGTTTAGTTAATAGCAACACTCATTAGCTCTCATGACAACCATCAAGCATTCAGTAGCCACGAGTTGCAAGTTTTACTCCACTCGAGTGTACTGTTATTTGGGTTTATACGCTCTAGTGCCTTTTGGTCACTCGTGGTTGCAGGTATTAGGCAGGCCCATTCATGGGTGCCCGTGTGTGAACGACCGATTATTTGTCGCAGAATGCGTCATATAAGAGGTCCCATGTCAAATTTCTGTCCAAACACAGGGGGGCGTGCAAACTGGGCTAGCACATTTACATCGGCTTCCTGTACTTAGTGAGCGGACAGGTATAGTTCGTTAAGATAATTATTTTGGTTCATATTCAAGTGATTTTTTCTCCAGTTTGTTTTCTGCTATCCTACAGTTTTTTATTTTCCCATCATTATTTTTCATTTTGTTCTTTTTCATCATTCCTTGTTTTTATTTTCTGTTTTACTTTACTTATCTGTTTTGTGATTGAATCTTTCTCTACAAGATTTAATAAAATCATTTTTTAAATATCCGAACATTTCTCTAAATACATGGTTTTTGAAAGTTATGATAACATTTTTTGAATATAATAAATATTTCATAATCCCAAAACATACATAAAACAATACATGCATTTTGAAATTCAGACAAAATGTTCAATTGTGATAATTGCTAAAATTGTTTGAACAATTTATTCAGTTTGAGAACATTTTTTTTACTCGTGGACGTTTTTTCATTTAGAAATATTTATATTCCGCGTATACTTTTGTTTATTCACAAAAAACATTCTTCTTCTATATATAGTAAATTGGGTTGAAAAATAAATGGAAAATGTGAAGGAAAAACTGGACCAGAAAACAAAAACCTACCAAACGCAAAACTAAGAAAAACGAAGGGCGCGCGTGCTAACCGCCAAGGAATAGCTCGAAGTGGGTCGGCCTAGAAACACATGAGCCTGTGCGTTTGGCAGGCCTTTTGATGCAAACTGGCGTCGAATAGGAGTTCTTGCGATCTATGGGCTGAAAGTTGGACGTCCGGCCCATAGGTTTAGCCCAACTACGTTCCACTATTCTTTTTTGTTTTGCCTTGACCGACGTTCTGTATTTCCCGTGACAGATTGAGAAACACGTCTCGAACTTGCCGTAGACGCACGTGCGTCTATACTATTCAAATTCCAGGCTTGTGGCGCCACTGTTAACCACTAGTTTGAGAGCTATTCCTTACCACGTGCTGCACCACATGGATGGAGAATAATGGAAACGGAGCAAAGATTGCACGATCGCATCCTGCAAGTTGGCCGCACGAGTCACACGAGCGGCAGTAAATCAGGATGCATCTGTCTCCGTCGCTTTGGGTTCTTTGAACCGTTCGACGAGTGTATGAGCGCGCTTGCGGCAATTACACGCGTGGTGTGTTCCTCGCCGAAGCCGCGGGCCGCTGGTTTACGGGCGCGACTGGCCAGGCTTTGACAAATTCGGCAGGACGACGACGACGGCGCGTTGCTGCGGCTCGTTTTGACGATGGTAGTGGTTCTCGTTGTTCGTGATGCCTTGTACTTTAGATGCACCTTTATTTATTTATTTTATGGGAAATTGTTGTTTTATCCATCTTTAATTATAGCAGTACAACGAACATTAAATATAATAAAAATTACATGCAGATCCGTAGACCACCTAGCAACAGGTACAAGCACTGAAGCGAGCCGAAGGCGCGCCGTCGTCAACGCCCCTCCCTCGCCGGAGCCGGGCACAACTTATTATAGTAGACAGTCGGGAAGTCGTCGTGCTAAGGCCCCGTAGGACCAACGCACCAGAACAGCAACCGCCGCCGATGAAGAGAAGCTTAGATCAGAACGATCCAACCTAAAGACACATTAACAAAGACGAACAAAGACCATATCCGAGCGGATCTACCAAAGACAAGCACCAACCGAATCCTGCGAGATCCACCGGAGACACACCTCCACATGCCCTCTAACGACGGTAGACACACCATCAGCATGGGGGCTAGACGGGGAGAACCTTATTCTATATTCAAAAAGCCGCCGCCGTCTCTTCTTCTTGAGCAGGACACAAACCCAAACAAAACTTGAAGAAGCACATGAAAACGAAGCCCTCCCGCCAGCAAGGACGGGGATCCACCTAAGGCCACATGAGACGTGGGAGATCGATGGCGCCGCCGACGGGAGGCAGAAACCCTAGCCGCCTTTTCTTGGAGGAGAGACAAAGATCAGATGCACCTTTATACTAGATCCGAGTCCTTTTGTAGAAAAAAGATCTCCTAAACGCATGAGCTATTTATAAGTTGTTTGAATTTTAAATTTATGCAAATCAATTTTGGAGAGAAAACAAGTGTAGATCGAGGCCGACATCGATTACGAACAACGTTGCGAGTGACAGCGAGCAGTCATAGGCAAGGAAGACGCCGGTTGACAGGTGCGGGTAGGTGGGAAGTGGTTTGCGGGACGAATCTGGCCATCGGGGTGGTTTAGAGGGATGGTCGAGGGTGGCGGCATCATGGTGGTGGACGGTGATAAGGTGAGGGTGAGGCAGCGAGACGGTCACGTGAGCGCCGTCGACCGTGGGTGACGACCCGGGCGGATAAGCTGGTGGTGGTTGGCGGTTTCGGAGAGGGAAAAGGCTTGGGGTAGAATACAAACAACAGTCGTTGACCAGACCCAACGGCACAAAAAAAAAGACCTACACCATTTTTTAGCCGACCTACATGTAACCACGCTCATACCCTGGTTGTTTCCCTTATAATAACCCGGAACGTGCTGGCCGCCAAATCTTGTGTCGTCAACACGCTGGTCCAAGTTGAGTCCAATCAAACTTATCCACGCTCAGGAACGGGGCACCGATTGACAACACTTTTGTGCTTGTGCCCTACATGATATACTACGAGTAATTTCAACCATCTGCAATTTTTACACTGTATTGATCCAAGGGCCGTCGAGAATCGATGACCCCAAGCGGACATGCAAGTAAACTCGAAAAGAATACCCTCGCAACGGCGCTAAAAAAATTAGAGCTAAAAAAAGTCCAAAATAGCAGTAAATTTCGAGCTTCAGTTCCCGGTTTTTGTCACGTAAAAAAAAATAATTCCGGTTTTTGTACCGGGTTCTTCGGATGCCATCTTAGTGTGAAGATTTGCAAGCACATAGAGAAGTCTTTCATCTTTGACGTATAAAAACTTGGATTTTTCAAATTTATTTAACATTTCATTTGAATGTACTGTCCAGTTTTTTTTTAGCCCGGGGAGAGTTGGATTTCCGGTTACTTTCCCCCTCGTTTTTTTGGCCAGCATGCAACGAACCTAGCTTGTCCGCACCCCTTTCGATGGCCCCAGATTTTGGACTTCTTTCACACGACCGCCGCTCCTCATCACAGGTCAAAAACAAGCCGCCAAGTGCATCCACCCCGAAGGATCGTCGAGGTCGGGCCATGGCCACGAGACTATCCACGCCATGACTTTGACCACTTACCTATGATGAAGCACACGTCCTGCTCCTGCTACTACCAGATCAACGATTCCATGGTCCCCTTCTACTTCCCGGCCGTATAAATGCACTGGCTCGGCCTCATCATCTCTCCGCAGCGCCAACCCAAGAAACTAACCACCGCGCTCGCCGCAGCTCCAGGTCTCCAAGGC
Organism: Triticum aestivum; assembly: GCF_018294505.1. NCBI lineage: Eukaryota > Viridiplantae > Streptophyta > Magnoliopsida > Poales > Poaceae > Triticum > Triticum aestivum. The sequence continues at coordinate 6,792,221 of NC_057805.1, forward strand.
CATCGACCGGTCTGACCTGTTCTTTAATTTTTATTGATCGCCATGGCATGGAGGAAGAAGAACGGCGGCGAGTCGTCTTCGCCCGGCGCCTCACCGTGCCGCGACGACGAGCGGGAGAAGGTCCCCAGAGGGCACGTCCCGATGGTCACCGGCTGCGGCGCGCGCGTGGTGGTGCCGGTGAGGCTGCTCCGGGACCCGTGCATCGCGGAGCTGCTTGACATGGCGGCGCAGCAGTACGGGTACGGCCAGCCGGGCGTGCTGCGGATCCCATGCGACGCCGGACACTTCCGCCGGGTCGTCGACGGCGCGCTGCACAGAGCCGACTAGGCGCCCGGCGTCATTAGAGCATGTGTGAATACATATGCAGCAGTGCCACTGTAGAAGAGTATAGTTGGATATACGAAGTCTGTTCTTTGATTGATCAGTTCTTTTGTACATGAATGCACGAGGAACGTGAAAGACAAATTTGTGTCAAATTTGAAGTGCTCACTCCATCTGCACAAGAACTATATGGTTAGTTTTTCGATTTCAATTGTGTCTAACGAGAGACAACCCAAATCATTAGTCACGCGCGTTTGCTATTCTTTGGCCGCGTGAATTCTTTTGAAGTGTCAGTCAGTTGCGAGAGACCAGGTTGCCACGACCGGCTACAACGTCGCCGTGGGGGGGCACGAGCAGTAGCACCTGCCGGTTGTAGGTGGTTGGGCCCTAAGAGCATCTAGAGTCGGACTTAGCAAATCCGACCCCTACACGCCCATGGGGGA
>NC_057805.1:6793145-6795197 GCF_018294505.1 Triticum aestivum
ATCACCGTATCCATAGAAGGGTAGGGTTAATGGTACTATCAGAGACGGTGAACTAGCGAAGGAGGTCGCGACTGGCGAGGCACAAGCGACAACATAGCTGGTCACAGGTTATTGGGGCCTAATGGTCGGCCCATGTTGGAGGTGGTTCTTTGGGGCGAGAGGAGGAAGAAAGGCCCTCTGCCGACGGACCCCGATCAGATGGTACAAAAAAATGCTGGAATCAAAAAGAAAGAAAGAAATCAGTTCACTCACAAATAGTCGGCACGGTTACAAGTGTCTATCTTTCTGCTTTTTGCCACCATGATATCTCTAAGAAAATGTTTTTTTCAGTGGCAAAGTGACAGTGAAAATTAATATTGTTTAGTTGTGTCATTTGTCGTCCAAAAGAGCAAGGTTGATTAAAGATCCTAATTTAAAAAAATGTGTCCTTAAATAAATAGTCATTCAAACTTCCTACTAATTAAGAAACGGGTGTAGCAAATCAACAACATAATAAATATGTGGGCTCCAATGATAGCATTCATGTTCAATGGAAACACATGAATTCACACTTTTAGACCAGATTGATGAATGTGAAGCAAATTTTCTTCTGTTTTGAAACTTTCGCTATCGAAGATGGCTCATAGTTAAAATTTTAAAGACTTATATTACTTGGTTGGACAATGCCTCCCATCGTGTCCGATATCACGGGCTTTTTCAAACTGTGTGCCGTAAGCATATCATGGTTGCAGAATTCCGTGTCTCGCTGCCAAATGTGATTTCCGGGAGGATTTAGTAGGCTGTTGACCAATAGTGCGGAAAGTTTTGCTAGAATGATTAGATTCCATTTAGTTGTCACAATGTCCGAATTTGGAATAGAGCGAAATTATATAGTGATTTCTCAAAAAAAAAAACTTTGTTTATGGTTTACAATAGCTGCTTGTTAATCCCGAACGCCACTTATATGCATTTTTTTTACAGAAATTTTATAAAAGAAATATAAAGTGGGAACAAATTCGATTAAGAATGAATTACGAACAAGGCAAACAACCAACAAACTGTGAGGCGAACCGGGCGCAGCTCAAGTGGTTAGATTTCCTATAGTGCAACCAAGATGTTGTGCCGGTTCAATATCTCAAAGGTGCTTATAAAAATAAGGTATGCGTATATGCGCTCATAAGGTTGAACGTACGTGAATGTATGCAAGTATATACTGCATCCGTAAATTAATATAAAAACGTTTAGATTATTATTTTAGTAATTTAAATGCTTTTATATTAGTTTACCGGGGAAATACGTTTGTACCATGTTGAAAACACGGGAGCATGACTTGTTCAACCGTGCGCCGAACCTACGTACTGCGCACCACTTGCCGTAAGAAACAGTGGCCCAAGACTACTCCGCACCGGTATAGGTCAAAAGAAGCCGCCAACGCCAGGTGCAATAAACTCCCACCCCGAAGGATCATCGAGGTCGGCCATGGCCACGAGTATCCACGCCATGAGGTTGACCGCCATTCTAGGAACGTATTACATGGGCCCCGTCTTGTTCCCCATATATATGGTACTGGAGCAGCTCGGCATCTTCATCTCGCCTTAGCGCTCGAGGAGATCGATCAATCAGTCATTTACTCTGTCCTATTCTTCTTGATCGCCATGGCATGGGGGAAGAAGAAAGTTGGCGAGTCGGCATCGCCCGGCGCCTCGCCATGCCACTTGGACGAGCGGCACAAGGTCCCGAGAGGGCACGTCCCGATGGTCACCGGCTGCGGCCAGCGCGTGGTGGTGGCCGTGAGGCTGCTCCGGGACCCATGCATCGCGGAGCTGCTTCGCATGGCGGCGCGGCAGTACGGGTACGGCCAGCCGGGCATGCTGCGGATCCCATGCGACGCCGGACATTTCCGCCGGGTCGTCGACGGAGCGCTGCGTGCACAGAGCCGACTAGCCGCCCGGCCTGACACGTGAAGAGAGCATGCATGTGTGGAGCTGCGTGTACATATGCAACGTCCACAGTGTAGTAGATGTATGTATGTATGTATGTAGGTGGATATATACTCATATAGACATGCATGCG
>NC_057805.1:6795435-6819748 GCF_018294505.1 Triticum aestivum
TCCCCCCTCTCCTCTCCCTCGCCACCACCGGAGGGGGTCGCCGGAGCGCCGCGCGTCCGCCCGGGGAGGGTGGTGGCGAGGATCTGTTCCGCCCTGCCTCGTGCAGGGGGCTTTGGAGCCAAGGCGGCGGCCTCGGGTGGTGGAGCGACGGCGTCCTCAGCAAGCGGCCGTCGCTAGTGCTGGCCGTCCTCCTTGGCCGCGCGGGTGGCAAGGCGGCGGCGGGTGGTGGCTGTGGGGCGCGGTGGCTGCGGGGGCGCCCGTCCCGGATCTGACGCCTCCGTCTCCAACCCTTTCGGCCCCTGTCAGATCTGGTCTCCGGCTGGCCCAGGCTGCCGGCGCCGCGTCTGTGCTAGGGGTGGGGAAGACGTGGAGCCCGGAGAAATCCATGGCTGGCTCTGCCGGCCACGACGACGGCGACGCCTGAGGGCGCCGTCTCCTACTTGTAGGCGCCGTCAAGGTTATCCCTTTCCCCCTCTGCCTCGTTCCCCTGCTCGTATACCGGGGTGAAAACCCAAATCCCTTTGGATTGGGCGGCAGCGACGCTCGCGGCGCTGTCACCCCCATGGTGGTGCCGCCTTCGGTGAGTTTGGGGCGGTGGTGAGTCCGATCTGGTTGGTGGGCGTCTGGCGGCGACATGGTTGGAGCTGGTGGGCGTTTGGCAGCTTCGTCTCCATGTTCAGTCCAGTGGCTCCACTCCATTGTTGCTCTGTCATCGGCAGCCCCACCGTGCTTTTGCTTCTCCTTGCGTGTTGGTTCCCTCCCAGTGCCATGTTGCCCTTCGTTGAGCTCGGCGAGCGTGTTGATGGTGCTCTGGTATGGCATTTCGTGTGGCCATGGCGTCGGGTGTACACCTTTGTTCTTGGGAGAGCGTTCTCATCGTCCGATGGATCGGTGCCTCGTGCCAGGCGAGGGGCTAGGGAGCCCCTTTCGGAAATGTAGGAGGTTGTCGCCGCTTCGGCCGGAGCCCATGGAGCTGCCATCGTCACCCCCGCTTGCTAGCTGGGTCTCCTCAAGGTCAGATGGTGTCTCGGTGGGGTGGATCGCACTCGGTGGAGGGCTTCAACGTCTCCAAGCCGGTCTTGTTCTTTAGATGCTGCATCTTTGCTTGTAGATGGTAGGAAGCCTATTAGCTGTTAGCACAGCACTCTTGTACCCTTTTAGCTGTTTTCTGTGTTCGTCTCTGTACTTGGTGCTTGTTGTAATTCTGGCCGGTTGATGGCTTTGTTAATTCAAAGCCGGGCTCGTCCTGAGCCTTCGTTCTAAAAAAAAAAATATAGACATGCATGGTCACATGGGATTCATATACATGTGTGGAGCTGCACATCTTGAGGCGGCCTGACTAAACCAAGAGCATAAATTAGGACCACCCTCCATGAAAATTTTGTGAGGCTACAATAAATAAATAAATAAAAACAAATGTTTGATGGTTTCATATGCCCACACAGGAAGCAGTGACTATTCCCAGTCCAGCCTTGTGAAGCAACACATCTTTTGTCAAAAAAATGCTATTTTCTCAATCATCAGCTACAAAAGATTTTGATTATCAAAAGCATCTTGAGCTTCCACATCCTTCTATACCCTACCAGGGCCAGGCCTTAAGCGGTAAATATATATCTCGAACAATAAATGATATCTTGCGGCCAATTCTCCAAGTCACCCTGTTAGGATCATCAGATAAAACAACATCATCCACCAAAGCTGTTAATTCTTCAAACAAGTTTCACCCCTCAAAGTTCTTATGAATTGCAGACAATTCCAACCTTCAGATTTCACCATGATGACAGTAACTTTCTTAGAGAAGCACACCGTATATAGTCTGGGGAATCTAACAGCAAGAGGAGTATCATCTATCCAAATGTCTTCCCAAAACAGAGTTTTTTTTTTCATCTCCACGTACTCTCTTGGCAAATCTCTAAAGATACTATTGACTTTCATCAAACCTTGCCAGAAGTGGGATCCACCAGATTCTGCACCCATACTTGGGAAGGTCCGAGAATGTACCGTTTTTTTTTCCTGTTAAGAGGTTCCGCCACACACCTTCAGTGTTTTCTACTCCCAAAAACGCTCTTATATTATGGGACGGAGGGAGTAGTTTCCAAAGCCACTTGCAAAGCAAGCATTGATTCATAGTCTGAAGATCTAGAACCCCAAGACCACCACATTCTTTAGGTAAACAAACAGTAGGCCAATTGATCAAGTGATATTTCCTTTTTTTATTTTGACTGTCTTGCCAAACCATTGTAGCTCTACTAGAGTTCATCTTCTTCAGGAAACCTCTGGGAGTTCGCAAAGTGGAAAGCATAAATAATGGAATGCTGCTAAGACAACATTGGTCAAAGTGACCATGTCTCCAATGGAAAGTGACCATTGCCTTATGCACCGCATTTATGGATAGCTCTATGGAATGCTGCTAAGACAGACATTGGTCAAAGTGACCATGTCTCCAAGGGAAGAAGACTTGTCAAGTTGCGTTTATGCCAGTCCAAGCCAAAGAGATGTAAAAGAGCAAGGCCTATAAATATAGAAAGAAGTCTATCCTAAACTCCAAATTGTGGTGCTTGGTCTAACTTTAACGCTGAACAACTATGAAATTGCACACATTAGACCCTGAAACTTTCTAAATCTGTATAGCTGAAATCCTAGCTGATTAGATGGATAAAAATATAGCCCATATACGCTAAAGATATCCAGTCTAGTGTATGAGCAGCGTGGTGCAACTAACCACACATGTTCGACAGAATGACAGAATTTTAGAATTCAACTAAATTTAATGAAATTTGAGTGGATGTGACATAATTTGGCATTCCAGTAGTGAACACTCAAACGAGTTCTTTGTCGACCCCGGCTACCATGCGAAAAAATGGAACCAACTTTTCATTTGGGGAAATAATATGATGGAATAAAAGTTATTACAACGTCGCAGCTAAAAGCTATTCCCTCCGTAAAGAAATATAAGAGTGTTTAGATCACTACTTTAATGATCTAAACACTCTTATATTTCTTTACAGAAGGATTATAAGTTTTAGGAAGAATTTTGTAAGTGGCATACTAGCTAGTTGTTACGACTTCATAAATAAATAGAGAAATCCATGGAAATTCTTAGCAATGGCTTGTTAGCTGGCACACAGTAGAACATCTTTGTCCGGTTTGTATGAAAGTTGTCATGTTTACATGAAATTCGGCCGTGTTTGCATTAATTTCACCCGGTTTTCTGAAAAAAGAGTTTAAATTGTATGCAGTTACGGTTGGATGACGGCCTCCCGCATTTTTGTCCGCGGACTGCCCCCTGTCCGCGAACAGATGCAAGAGGAAATTTGCGGGTTGCGGTTGGAGATGCCCTTAGAGCATCTCCAGCCGTTGGCACCCCCAAGAACATCACCGAACCAAAAAAGTTGGTGTCTTGGGGGTCATCCGGCGAAATCCGGCGAAATAAAGTGGGCATCTTCTCAGTCGAACCCCACCCCAAGCAAAAGTTTGTGAGGAGAATGATTAAGTGGGCCAAGAAAAAGGATATGTGGTGAGACACGATTCGCCGAAACTTCCGCCGGCGCCCCCAAGAGACCCTAGCGCGCCGGGTTTCGCCTGGGTTTGCCGGCGCTATTTTGACGTCCCGGGGGGCGTTGGGGGCGTGGCTGGGCCGTTTTTCGGCGAAAAGTGCCGTCCGAGCCTAAAACCGAGCCTAAAAAGGTGTCCTGGAGGACGTCCTGGGGAGGCTAGTGGAGATGCTCTTAGCTGGCACGCGGCTAGAACTTTTTTGACAATCCATACATGTACCATACTGTGTGCTTCTTCTATTTAAGACTCGGTGACCCAAGAGTTTGGACTGTGAACCAGGTGATAGATCCCAAACTGTCAAAAAGAAGACGCCCAATGCAATGGAACTCGGGCTGGTCCACCCTGAAGAATCGAGGCATTCTGAAATTCTCCATGGTTCAAAGTCTAGTCTCCAACCGGGCCATAGGAGCCAACCAACATTGTTTTGTACGTCGACCACGCGTGAGGATCCTATATTATGCTCGCATATAAATACGAGGACCTCCGCATCCTTGTCGTCCCACCGCAGCACCAACCAAGAAAAAGAAAGAAACCAAGAGCGAACAACCACTGACCCCTATCAAGGCGTGTGCTCGCCATGGCATCGAGGAAGGAGAATGGGAGCGAGCCATCATTGGTGGGCGCCGCGCCGGGCCATGGCGAGAAGGTCCCGAGGGGGCATGTCCCGATGGTCACCAGCTGCGACGAGCGCGTCGTGGTGCCCGTGAGGCTCCTCGCTGTTCCCTGCATCGCGGAGCTGCTTGACATGGCGGCGCTGTGCGAACTAGCGGAACGTCTTGCCTTGCTCAGGTCGACGGCTTCGTGTTAAATAGATGAGGCGCACCTCCCATAACAGCGCATACATGTGGTTTGGATTACAATCTTGAAGATCAAGAAAGGAGATAGAGATAAGAGGTTACATGAGATAAATATAAGACTCTAACAACCTAACTATCTCAACTATCTCCTATGAGATGCGCCGGTCACATAACGTGACATGTTGCATGTTTAACACCCTCCCTTAATCACAACTACATTAGGTTAAGATTATGCTTGAAGTTTTCAAAGCTCTTGACAGGCAATGCCTTTGTAAACCCATCTGCAATTTGGTCACGGGAATGCACAAACCGAATGTCAAGTTGCTTCTGAGCAACTCTTTCTCTGACAAAATGAAAATCTATCTCACTGTGTTTAGTCCTGGCATGAAACACTGGATTAGCTGAGAGATAAGTAGCACCAAGGTTATCACACCACAGACAAGGAGCTTGTTTACTCTTTATACCAAGTTCCTTTAACATGGACTGAACCCATATGATTTCAGCTGTGGCATTTGCCAGAGCCTTGTATTCTGCCTCAGTACTGGATCTGGAGACTGTGGCTTGTTTGCGAGCACACCATGATATCAAGTTGGATCCAACGAAAATAGCAAAACCACCAGTGGATCGTCTATCATCAAGACAGCCTGCCCAATCAGAATCAGAGAAGGCTAACAAGTGTAGAAAATGATTTGCTGAAATTAAGACCCATGCTTAATGTGTTTTTGACATATCGAACTATCCTCTTTGCAGCAGTTAAATGGACAATTGTAGGTGCATGAAGGAACTGACATACTTTGTTGACAGCAAAAGAAATATCAGGCCTGGTAAGAGTGAGGTATTGAAGAGCTCCTACTAGGCTCCTGTATTTTGTGCTGTCCTCTTGAGTCAAGAGAGTTCCTTGCGTGAGAGATAATTTTTCTGAGCTTGATAGTGGAGTAGGTGTAGGTTTACAACCTTGCAAACCAGCTTTTCTTACCAAGTCAACTGCATAGTTTTCTTGAGAGAGATGAAGTCCATCCTTGTGCTTCTTTACTTCAATCCCAAGAAAATAGTGCAAGTCTCCAAGATCCTTCAAGGCAAAATCTGCACTCAAATCTTTCAACAGTCCAGTGATGGCTTCATCAGATGAGCTTGTTACAATAATATCATCAACATATATGAGGACAAATATGCATGTATTGGACTTGTTATAGAAGAACAGAGAGGTGTCAGACTTTGAAGGAACAAAACCAAGTGTTTGCATTTTGTGACAGAGACGGGAATACCATGCTCTTGGTGCCTGTTTCAAGCCATAGAGTGCTTTGTCCAATTTGCAGACATAAGAGGGTGCACTTTTACTTATAAACCTAGGAGGTTGTTTCATATATACCTCCTCTTCTAGAACACCATGAAGAAACGCGTTCTGTACATCAAGTTGCCTGAGACTCCATCCCTTGGAAACAGCAACAGACAAAACAAGACGGGTAGTGGCAGCTTTAACAACCGGACTAAACGTGTCCTCATAGTCTATGCCATACCGTTGTTTAAAACCCTTTGCAACGGGCCTAGCTTTATAGCGATCAATAGTTCCATCAGATTTCCTTTTGATTCTGAATACCCACTTGCAATCAATTAAACTTTTGCCTTGCTGTGGGGGAGCTAAATGCCAGGTTTTATTTTTCTTGAGTGCCATGTATTCTTCATTCATGGCATTCTTCCACTTTTCATCACCAAGTGCTTCCTCAAGTGTATGTGCTTCACCGGGTTCACCTGTCGAACAAACCATACCATATTTGGTTATGTGTTTATAATTAACTGGATGTATTACCCCATGCTGTAGTCGTGTACGTCGTGACGGTGCAGCAGCAGGATCACCAGCCACAGAGAATCCCGGGGCAGAAACTCCTGTAGCAGAGTCTGCTCCCGCCGGATCTTCTGTGACAATTTGAGTGCGTGCAGCTTCTCCAGTCGGCGCAGAGGATCCCGGGCCTCATCATTGGCCGATGATGGCGCATCCACCTCGAAGCGGACGCCGATCGGACACGTGGACGCGCGCGTGTGCGCGCTGGAGTCCGTGCCGGATCCCGCGCTAGGTGGGCTAACGGAGTCGTGCCGCTTGTACACGAGCGGCTGGTCGCGGAACCGCGCGCTGTCCTGACGAGCCGCATACTGCCGCGTGCCAGATGCGGATTGGCGCGGAGGAAGACTCAGGCCACCGCCACTAGAGAGACGACGCGTGTTGCGCACTGGGCTGGAGACAGCGACACGGTCGGCGGACGCTGTCGCTGGCGCGTTTGCCACGCCTGCCGGTGCTGATCCCAAGGAGGATCGACTGGGCACCTGCTGCGGGGCCGATCCCGAGGAGGATTTGCCTCCCAGAACCGGATGCATGGAATATGGGTCTGCCGACGCATTTTTTTCCACTGATTTCTGCATCGTTTTCGCTGTTTTCTCCTATAGCATCATCAGAAAACTCATGCACACCATTAGTAGCAGAATTAGTCAATAATTGATCATCATAATTCAGACCCCCTTGATCAATACTGGTGAGATGAGTGGGTAGAAGAAGAAATTCTTCTCGAAGGCGAGCGCCGGCATTTGGATGTAGGGTGGCAAACGAAAACTTTGTTTCGTCAAAGACAACGTCACGAGATATATAAACGCGACCAGTGGATATATCTAAGCACTTGACACCTTTGTGTTGAGGGCTATACCCTAGAAAGACACACTGCTTGGAGCGTAGCATGAGTTTGCGTTTGTTGTATGGGCGAAGGTTGGGCCAACAAGCACACCCAAAAACACGAAGAGATTTGTAATCTGGTTTTGTGTGAAGAAGTCTTTCTACCGGAGTTTCGTTGTTGATGACTCGACTAGGGAGCGTATTGATGATATGAACAGCGGTGAGAAAAGCCTCATCCCAAAACTTGAGAGGCATGGAGGCCCCTGCCAAGAGGGCTAGCCCAACTTCAACTATGTGCCTGTGCTTTCGTTCAGCAGAGCCATTCTGTTGATGAGCATCAGGGCATGAAACGTGATGTGATATGCCAAGTGTTTGGAAGAAGGAGTTTTCCGATTGCACTTCAATAATTTTGCTAGCAAATTTTTGTTCAATCAAGGCTTGGAAGTTTTGAAAAACTTGAAAGACATCGGATCTCTTTTTGAGAAGGTAAATCCATACAAATTTGCTATAGTCATCTATGAAGTTCACGTAATACTCGTGTCTAACAACAGAAGTAGGGGCAGGACCCCACACATCAGAAAAAATTAATTGAAGTGGTTTGGTAGAAACACTAGTAGATATTGGGTATGGTAATTGATGACTTTTAGCACATTGACAGGAATCACAAATAGTTTTGACATTTCGCTCATCAACAAATGGGAGTTTATTTTTCCTAAGTAAACTTTCAACTAAAGAAAAAGCAACATGCCCTAATCGATCGTGCCACCATGTTGACGAGACTTTGACAACACCATTGGCTTGTTTATTGAGTCTCCTAAGCTCCGGAATCAACGGGTAAAGCCCTCGAACACATCTACCTCGATAGAGAACCTTCTTCGTTGCCTGGTCCTTGATAAAAAAGAAGTAGGGATGAAATTCGAGGAAAACATGATTATCAAGGGCAATTCTATGAACAGAGAGAAGACTTTTAGCGGCACTAGGGACATGCAAGATTTTCTTAAGATGAATTGGATGATGAGGGGTACGAAAAATAGAATGACCAATGTGACAAATCTACATACATTCTCCACTTGCCGTGTGGATGTGATCTTTGCCACGGTACTTCTCCTTCACCGTGACCTTCTCAAGCTCATTGGTTATGTGATTAGTGGCACCACTATCAACATACCAATTTGTGTCGACGCCGTAGGATCCATCAGCCGCGGCGACCACCTTTTCTTCATCTTGGGAGTCATCGTCATCTTCATCGTAACGATACCAGCAGTCCTTCGTGGTGTGCCCTAGCTTACCACAAATTTGGCAGCGGGGCATCTCTGAGCGGGCCCGATTTGGGCCACCACCACGGCGACCGCGGGATGCACCGGAGCGGCCGTTGGAGTTGCCGCCGCCACTGTTTCCGCCACCACCGCCTCCAGACCTCCCCTTGTTGCGGGAAGAGCCACGGCCATGCGAGCCATCACCACGACCGTGGACCGCGGCGTTGGAAGAGGAGCGGAAACCGCCGCCCGAGTGGTTGAACTGAGCCATGCATTGATCGAAGTTGCTGAGCATGGCGTAGAGCTCGTCGAGGGAGACCGGCGTGACGCGGGCGTCGAGGGCGGAGACGAGGGGCTAGTAGTCGACGTCGAGGCCGTCGATGATGTAGGAGATGAGCTCGTCGTCTTGGATGGACTTCCCGGCAGCCGCAAGCTCATCGGCGAGGCCGCGGAGAGAGGCGAAGTAGGCGGCGACCATTTGGTTGCCCTTCTGGGTGTTGATGAGAGCCGTCCTGATGTTGTTTACACGGCTCATGGACTGTGACAAGAACATACCTGCCAACGTGGTCCAGAGCGCGAGCGACGTGGTGACCGTGGTCACCGTGACGAGCACCTCCTTGGAGAGGGTGCTGAGCAAGTAGCCCAACACCTGCTGGTACTCCCTGACCCAGATCGGGTGGAGAGGGCTGGGCACAGAGCTTTCTTTGCCATCCTTGTCCTTGGTGACATGAAGCCTGGACGGCTCCGGTGTGGTGTCGTCGACGTAGCCGAAGACATCGGCGCCACGTAGATGGGGAGTGACCTGCGTGCGCCACACCACGTAGTTCATGCGTGTTAGCTTCTCGGTGACCTGTCCATTGAGGGTAGGTTGGGAGGCGCCTGAGGAGGAGGAAGACATGGCTAGGCTCGGGTAGATGGGATCTCAGTAGATGGGAAGAGATGGGGCTCTGATTACCATGTGCGAACTAGCGGAACGTCTTGCCTTGCTCAGGCCGACGGCTTCGTGTTAAATAGATGGGGCGCACCTTCCATTACAGCGCATACATGCGGTTTGGATTACAATTTTGAAGATCTAGAAAGGAGATAGAGATAAGAGGTTACATGAGATAAACATAAGACTCTAACAACCTAACTATGTTTGCAGCCGGCTTCGTTGGATCCAGTAGCGATCGAAGCGCCTGCGTTTAGCTAGGCCATCCCACCAAAACATGTGGCTGTGGGGGCCCACGCACTGCCCGTAAGCCGGTCTTCTTTCTTATCTACTCGATCCCCCTTCCATTTTGCTTTCTTCCCCGCTAGTATCAGATTGATACCACGCCAGCTCGCCTCTCGGTCGGGACACGCGAGTCGCCGGTGCAAGGAGGAGTGCGCAGCCGGGGTGTGCTTGTCGCCATGGCTGCTGCCAGCTGCGTGCGCTCCTCTCCATGACCGCAGCAGGCGGGGGTGCGCTACGACGGTGTGCATGAGGGGATGCAGGCCATGGCGGGCTGGAACCGTAACGGGCACATGCTGGAACCAGCGAATGATGATGTTGTGACCATGTCTTCATTTTACAGGAACTGACTACACAAGGTGCTCGAACCAGATCGTCGGAGTGCTGCAATCATGGTGCCGTTTGCTGGTACCGGCTTCTAGCGGTGCTGGAACCGTGCGAGGAGATGCTAGAACCGGGGCGTGGGTACGCTGGAAGTGTCGCTGCGTGGTGCTGGAACCATCACGTAGAAAAGCTCGAACCGGTGATGGGCCATGCTGGAGCCAGCGCGCACAGATGTTGGGAACGGGCAACAATGGGTGTTGGAACCAATATCATCACCGCAGCGGGATGTTGTTGCAACCAGCCGCGGTGATTGTTGGAACCTGCATTTTTTGCTGCAACCCGCGGTTAATCCATGCCTTTTCTTTGTTTTTTTGCTGCAACCGCAGAGTGCAAAAGCTGGAACCTTTGTTGTGCGATGCTGGAAAGGTGCATCGGGTGCTAGAACGAGGAAAGGTGACGATACTGAACGGCCGACCAATGTCGACGGGGAGTCGAGCTGCAAGTAGGGAACGACGGCGAAGCTCCAAAGGGGCAGAGTTGCATCTCGTGGCACGGGACCTGTAGCCGTTTTTTTGGAAGAGTTGCGACCTGAGCTGTGGTCGTCGGGGGTGAGGAGAGGATGGTGCCGGAGGTCCTCGTCGACCGGCAGGGTCACCGCTCGCGCGCAGGAGCTGTGCGCCGTGCGCACGATGAAGGCAGAGCTTTGAATATCTGTCGCATTATAGACGAAGCTTTCTGGATAGGGGCAGAACGGACGGTTGTTTTTTGCCAATCGAACGGTGCACATGCGACCGGCTGAAAGTTTGGGCCGGTCGGCTGGCGCCCATCGCAGACCCCACAAAGAATCAGGTCCAAGCCACCGTTTTTCTCTAAAACTAGGCAACCTACGAGAAGCTCTCTAAAATGTAAGCCAAGGTAAGCAAAATAGCTTAATCAAGAGGTGGAGTTTTTTTTACGGCTTCTGATCCCCCCGCTCCCTCGCGTCGCCGTCTCGAGGGCGACTCGGGGGCGACCAACCTCCCCGTCCGCCTCCCCCCATCTCTATTCCTTCCCTCGCCGCCGCCGGAGACGGGCGCCGGGTCCCCCGCGCGGCCGCCGATGAGGGTGGCGACGAGGCGGCGGCCTAGGGTTTGAGGCGGCGGCCTATGCTGGTGAGGGCGGCATCGTCCTGGCGGCGGGCGGCGCTCGCCGGTGTTGAGGGCCGCCTCTATTCGGCCGCGCGGGCGGCGAGTCGGCGGTGGATGCGGGCGGCGCGTGGAGGGATCCCCTGCTGCTCTCCTTCGCCAGATCTGAAGATGGCGCCCCCGTGCTGCTGCTTCCTCCTTGTCAGTCCGGCCGGATCCGGTGGCTAACTGCGCGGATGTGGGGTTGGGAGCTCTGGATCGGAGTAATTTCTTGGCCGGCTGCGACGGCCACGACGTCGGCGGCGCTCCAGGCGTTGTTTCCTTCTTGAAGGCGGCTTCGAGATCCAGCTCCCTCCCCCTCGTCCTCCCCCCTACACCCGGGTGAAAACCCGCAACTTTGGTTGGGCGGCGGCGGTGCCCGGCTCCGTCACCTTCTTGAAGGCGCCGCTTTGGGTCCGCGGGAAGGTGGGACAGCTGCAACGCGTTCTTGGCGCTCCTGATGGCGGCGGTTCTCTCTTCAGTGGTGTCGCTTCGCCATGGCGGTCGGCTTCCTCTTCATGCCATCGTGCCCTCCTCGCCGTCTGGTCCGGTCTGTCCGGCGGGTCGACGCCCTCGGCCTGGGCAAGAGGGGATAGTGGTCCCCTCTACGGCGACTTGGGCGCGTCGGCGGCTGAGGGATGGTGTCCTTGGCGAGGTCCGGCTCTCGTGGTGATTGTGGTGCTCAACTCTTCGTCGTGTCTTCCTGAGGTGCTCCGGTTCAGAGGCTAGTGTCTTCGGTGTGCTTCTTGCTGTAGGCTGCGGCTTGTGTTTCCGGTAGCTTGCTTGGACTGGTGGTCGCGCTCGGTGCCTTTTTCTTCTTGCTTGCTCTAGAGGGAGCAAGCCCCATTTCCCTGTGGCGCGACCCCGTCAAGCTCTCTGTTTGGCCCCAAGTTGTAGCCTTCCTTCTTTAGCCGTAGTATTTTAGCCTTCCTTATGCGCCATGTATCTGCTGCTTTCTTTATGTTTGTTGTACCTTATTGTAATCCTGGCCGGTTGATGGCTTTGTTAATTCAAAGCCGGGCAAGGTTGGAGTCTTTTCTTGAGCTCGGCCTGTGCCTTTCCTCTAAAAAAATAGCTTAATAAAGTGTAGACAAATTAAACTATGTACCAGCCATGAAGTTACCTCGCTTTTTATATTGTCGTCTTGATCCGACAAGAATCGGCCTGTCACAGTCTACACCGGTGACCTAGTGGCTACCGCATCTACAGTTCCACACACTACTCAAACTCTATGGTCACAAGATGAAATAGACATGAAAGTCTGGATACATACATGAATTAATGACTGATAACACACGTGCGTTTTTTGTGCATCCACACAATCGGAGACGCCCGATGTTGGAAAACCATATGGTCTGGTTATGTTCTTGTCGACAGAGACCTCCGTTGAATTGGCCACTTGGCCATTATGTGCTCGTTCACAAGTCATGCGTGGCTTGTTGCTGCAATACGGCATGCAAATCACATGTTCCTCTATTGTGGATAATGTATCCGGTGCTCTCAGTTTTAGGATGCTATCCATGGTCCCAACCGAAAAATCATCATAACTTTTGTAAAGTAGATCTAAGGGCCTAAATCATCATAATTTAGCTTCCATTCAGAAGTTGCTTGCCATGCATACTGTATGGTGGGAGCACTGGTAATCTGGCTTGTAAAAAAAAACACCTTTTAATAAGGCATGTACGGTATTTGATAAAGTGCTTAATCTTACGTTGTTCAAGATAAATAAAATAGAAGCTAGCTTTTCTCCTCTTTCCTCCAAAAGGCCAAACCTGGAAAGCCCAAAAAACAGAGACCCTTCACCTTATATATTGAAAAAAAAGAGTACCATGCCTACAAGGCTGGCTGGGGAGCTCCTAATTGGCGCTCTAAGCGCCGGTTGGCCGAAATCACCAATAGAGGAGCGCTCCCCGCAAAGGTTAGTCGGGGAGCGCTCCTTAGACTTTTTCAGGGCGCTATGCGCACGACACGTGGCGCGGAGAGGCCCTCCCGTGATTTTTGGTTTTCGGCTTTTCTTTCTGGTTTTTTTTTTTCACTTTACTTCTTAAACTTTTAGTGTTTTGTAATATAGTTTTGATCTGTTTCCGAGATATGTTTCTCTCTCTAGTGTTTTGTAAATTTCGAGCTTCAATTTTTGTTTTTTGTACCGAGTTCTTTGGATTCCATCTTTGTGTGAAAATTTGCAAGCACCTAGAAAAGTCTTTCCCCTTTTATGCATAAAAAAATTCGGAGTTTTCAAATTTATTTAATATTTCATTTGAATGTAGTGTCCATTTTTTTGAGCGGTTTTGAATGTACTGTTCGTAGGAGAAGAGATGAGCTCGGGGATCAGAGTTGGATTTCCGGTTACTTTCTCCCTCGTTTTTTTGGCCACCATGCAACGAACCTAACCTTTGGATGGCCCCAGATTTTGGACTTCTTTCACACGACCGCCGCTCCTCATCACAGGTCAAAAACAAGCCGCCAAGTGCATCCACCCCGAAGGATCGTCGAGGTCGGGCCATGGCCACGAGACTATCCACGCCATGACTTTGACCACCTACGTAGGATGAAGCACACGTTCTGCTTCCCGGCCGTATAAATGTGCTGGCTCGTCCTCATCATCTCTCCGCAGCGCCAACGCCAGAAACCACCGCGCTCGCCGCAGCTCCAGGCCTCCAACGTCGAGGCGATCGACCGGTCTGACGACCTGTTCTTAAACTTCTTATTCATCGCCATGGCATGGAGGAAGAAGAACGGCGGCGAGTCGTTGTCCCCCGGCGCCTCGCCGTGCCGCGACGACGAGCGGGAGAAGGTCCCGAGAGGGCACGTCCCGATGGTCACCGGCTGCGGCGCGCGCGTGGTGGTGCCGGTGAGGCTGCTCCGGGAGCCATGCATCGCGGAGCTGCTTGACATGGCGGCGCAGCAGTACGGGTATGGCCAGCCGGGCGTGCTGCGTATCCCGTGCGACGCCGGACATTTCCGCCGGGTCGTCGACGGTGCGCTGCACAGAGCCGACTAGGCGCCCGGCGTCAGTAGAGCATGTGTGAAACTGTGAATACATATGCAGCAGCGCCAGTGTAGAGTATAGTTGGATATACGAAGTTGGTTCTTTGATTGATCAGTTCTTTTGTACATGAATGCACGAGGAACGTGAAAGACAAATTTGTGTCAAATTTGAAGTGCTGACTCCACCTGCACAAGAACTACTCTTATATAGTTAGTTCTTCGATTTCAATTGTGTCTAACGAGACACAGAAATCACAACCAAAATCATTAGTTACGCGCGTTTGCTATTCTTTTGAGGCGCAAGGCACGGGTGGTAGCACCGCCGGTCGTAGGTGGTTGGGCCCTAAGAGCATCTACATCCAGACTTAGCAAATCCCCCTATACACCCGCGGGCGCGCCTGCCGGCCCATGGGGGAAGGTGGCGGGGGAAGGGATTGCCGTATCCATAGAAGGGTAGGGTTAATGGTACTAGGACAGACGGTGAACCAGCGAAGGAGGTCATGACTGGCGAGGCACAAGCGATAGCATAACCGATCGCAGGTTATTGGGGCCTAATGGTTGGCCCATGTCGGAGGTGGTTCTTTGGGGTGAGAGGAGGAGGAAAGGCCCTCTGCCGACGGATCCCCACCGGATGGTACAAAAAAAATGCTGGAACCAAAAAGAAAGAACGAAATAAATCAGTTCACTCACAAATAGTCGATACGGTTACAAGTGTCTATCTTTCTGCTTTTTGCCACCATGATATCTCTAAGAAAATGTTTTTTCTCCAGTGGCAAAGTGACAGTGAAAATTAATATTGTTTAGTTTGTGTCATTTGTCATCCAAAAGAGCAAGGTTGGTCAAAGATCCTAAATTAAAAATAAATGTGTCCTTAAATAAATAGTTATTCAAACTTCCTACTAATTAAGAAACAGGTGTAGCAAATCAACAACATAATAAATATGTGGGCTCGAATGATAGCATTCACGTTCAATGGAAACACATGAATTCACACTTTTAGACCAGATTGATGAACGTGAAGCAAATTTTCTTCTGTTTTGAAACTTCTGCCATCAAAGATGGCTCATAGTTAAAATTATAAAGACTTACTTGGTTGGAGAATGCCTCCCAACGTGTCCGATATCATGGGCTTTTTCAAACTGTGTGCCGTGAGCACATCACGGTTGCGGAGTTCCGTGTCTCGCTGCCAAATGTGATTTCCGGGAGGATTTAGTAGGCTGTTTACCAACAGCGCGGAACATTGTACTAGAATGATTAGATTCCATTTAGTTGTCACAATGTCCGAATTTGGAATAGAGCGAAATTCTCGGTTAACTTGATGCGTCAGGCTCTCGTTTATCGTCATTGTGATATTGCTATCAATATATTTTGGAAGATGAAATTATCTCTAGATTAAAAAAATTCTTGTGATACCCTCGCAAAGGGGTGACCATAATGAGGAATAATCTCGTGAAGCATAACAGGCACATGAGTGCATACTGTTGCTTTTGCCATAAATAAGACAGACATTGATCAAAGTGACCATGTCTCCAATGGAAAGTACATTCCCAATCCAACCAGCCATTCCCTTATCAATCTTTTCCTCAAACATCAGAATACTGATAGAGATATTGCTTTATGGATAGCTTTAGCTTTATGCACCACATTTGAGGTTCTAAAGCTGGGTCCGCATGCGAAGAAGACTTGTCAAGTTGCGTTTATGCCAGTCCAAGCCAAAGAGATGTAAAAGAGCAATGCCTATATAAATATAGAAAAAAAAGTCTATCCTAAACTCCAAATTGTGGTGCTTGGTCTAACTTCAACGCTGGACAACTATGAATTGCCCACATTAAACCTTGAAACTTTCTAAATCTGAATAACTGGAATCCTTGCTAATTTGACGGATATAAAACTCTGGTCGATATTCGCTATGGATATCCAGTCTAGTGTATGAACAGCGTGATGCAACTAACCACACATGTTCGACAGGATGACACAATTTTAGAGTTCAACTAAATTTAATGAAATTTGAGTGGATGTGACATAATTTGGCATTCCAGTAGTGAATACTCATACGAGTTCTTTGTCGACCCAGCTACCATGCGAAAAAATGGAACCAGTTTTCAGTTGGGGAAATAATACAATGGGATAAACATTATCGCAATGTCGCAACTAAAAGCTACAAAGTTTCAAGAAGAATTTGTAAGTGGGATACTAGCTAGTTGTTACAACTTCATAAATAAATAGAGGAATCCATGGAATTTCATAGCAATGGCTTGTTAGCTGGCACACACGGTAGAATTTTTTGACAATCCATGAAAGTACCATACTGTCCCCCCTCCTCCTCCCCCTCCCCCTGCGCTCCCGTCGCCCCCCGAGGCGGCGGAGCACCCCTGGCCTCCTCCCCGTCTCGACCCCCCGCCTCTCCTTCTACCCTTCGCCGCCGCCGGCAGCGGCCTCCGGCGTGCCCGGGTGGCGCCGGCGGCGGCAGATGTTCCTTCCCCGCGCGCCTGGAGGGGGAGTCGGGGCTCCCTCCTGCCCGCGGACGGCGGTGGGGCCCAGCGGCAGAGCTCTGCGGGCCTCGGGTGCTCTCGATGTGGCGGCGTGGCTGTTGGCTGCGGGGCGGCGCGGTGGGCGGCTGGCCGGCGGCGCCCGCTCGGCCTGGGCCCTTTCGGGTCCCATCTAGGCTGGGGTGGGCCTGTGGGACGGGGCGCGACGGCGCTGCTCCCTGGTGGTGAGGCTTGGCGGCCGTGGATACGGTGGTGATGACTCCGTCGGCCGGCGTGCTGCAGCGTGGCTGCAGGGACTGTCCGGACCCTATGGGGTCCGGCCAGGCCGGTGGTGGCCTGGCAGGTCCCTGTTGCTATGTCCGGTCGGCTCCGCGCGGCGGTGGAGGTGGTTCCCTCCTGTCGGCTGCGTTGCGGTTACCATCGAGTCCGGTGTCCCCTCGTCCTACCTCCAGGTCTCGTGTTGGTGGCCTCGGTGAAATGGTGAAGATGGTGTGGTGTCCGTGGTGGCACAGGCCGGTGGGCGGCATGTTGGGCGGCGCGCTTCCGATTGCCTGGGGTGGCGGTGGTGGTTTCGGGGCGAGAGAAATCTCTGGCGACTCGTTCGCCACCGGCGCGGCTGCGCCCGTGGGCGTTGCCGGACCCTCCTGAGGGGCGTCGGTGGTACCCCTTCCCCACTGCCATCCATGTACCGGGGGAAACCCTAGGACTTGTGCGGGCAGCAGCGGCGTCGTCGTCGCATTCCTTCATGAAGGTGTTGCTTGGTACGTGAGGCTTCGGAGTGCTTGGCGGGTGGCGGTACTTCTCCGAAGGGTGCAGCGGATGTCGGCCATCTTCCCTTAGTTGAGCTGCCGGCGTCGACATTTGTTTCTTTTTTCTTTCTCTCATTTTTCTTTTGGACTCGTTTGTGCTGCGGCCCCAGCAAGCTCGTTGTATCGATTGGTCGTTGCTTTATAATCTAAAGCGGTGGAGACCCTTTTTCTTAAAGTACCATACTGTGTGCTTCTTCTCTTTAAGACTAGGTGACCCAAGTACCCAACACCCAAGAGTTTGGACTGTGAACCAGGAGATATATCCCAAAATGTCAAAAGAAGACGCCCAATGCAATGGAACTCCGGCTGGTCCACAACCAGGCCATATGAGCCAACCAACATTGTTTTGTACGTTGACCGCACGTGAGGACCCTACTGTGTTTTGCATATAAATACGAGGACCTCCGCATCCTTGTCGTCTCACCACAGCACCAACCAAGCAAAAGCAAAAGAAAGAAACCAAACGAACAACCACTGACCTCGATCAAGGCGAGTGCTCGCCATGGCGTCGAGGAAGAAGAGTGGCAGCGAGCCATCAGCGCCGGGCCACAGCGAGAAGGTCCCGAGGGGGCACGTCCCGATGGTCACCAGCTGCGGCGAGCGCGTGGTGGTGCCCGTGAAGCTCCTCGCTGTTCCCTGCATCGCGGAGCTGCTTGACATGGCGGCGCAACGGTACGGGTATGGCCAGCCGGGCGTGCTCCGGGTACCTTGCGATGCGGCGCATTTCCGGCGGGTCCTGGATTGCGCGCTGCGGAGAGCCGGCTAGGCCTAGGCAAGGCGGCGGCGGAACTGGCTAGAATATTTAGAATTTTGCATACACAGTGTAAATGAATATAGAGACACATTTTCCATGCATGCGAGTTTATTAAGATAGAGGAAGATACAACGCCAAAGAAAGGTGTAAACCATGTTGGAATATTAGGCAAGTTCATGATTAATTCCAGTAAATAATTCATGACTAGAAGAGATACTAGCATGCAATAATCTAGCAAACTAGAAGAATAGCAAGACATGCATAACAGCAGCAAACACGTAACAATAGCTGTAGAAACAGACATGAACAGAGGATGTTGGACGTACTGATCGTTAGCTATTATGGGTGCGACAGTGTTGATGACGATGTTGGCGACGATCTGCTGCTGACGGCGATGAATACGACGATGAGTAGCACCGCCCGACTTGGACGGAAGACGACCCGTGATGACGAATTTGAGCAGTCGCGCACAAGCTTCCCAAAAACCTAATTCGTCCTCTCCCGGTGCAGGATCGCAAAGACGAACGGTTCCGGAGACCTGCTCTCCCACGTGCCGATGCACGCCGGCGTTTGGGATGGAGTAGACTACGATGGCGGCGCAAGTTGTGAGATGAGGCAAAACCCTAGGTGTTTTTTCGGCGTGTCTTTGGCCGCAGCCGGTAGCTGTATATATATTAGGACCAGAGGCGGTATTGTGTCGCGACCACAATCCCAAACCGACTCGGTTTCTAATTCGTATACTTACCGGACAAGAAATCAAAAACTTGTCTGCCAAGACATAAAAATAAAACGGCAAAAGGAAGCTGTGCTCCTGCAAGGAGACGGACCAGATTTCGGCGGACCATTCACGCGCATGTCGCATGTACGCCTCGCCTCGCCTCGCCACGCCACGCCACGCCACGCCATGGCCAGGCGAGGCGAGGCGAGCGAGCGCGCGCGTGTGGTTTTCCCTTTCTCTTCTCACACACCACTTAGAGTGGTGGAGAGAACCCACTATATAAAGAGGTCCAACTCTTCTTCAACTTCTGGGGTGGGACTAAACTTAGCACCACCACTTGCCATTTTACACATGGGCTTTGAGATTTCAGAAATTGCTATGGGCCTAGCCCATTAATTCTAACAATCCCCACCAGATCTCAAATACCCATTTAGAGATTTGCCTTCTCTCACCACTTGTTTAATATACCAGTGTTTCAGCAGAGGCTGTTAAGTTGAACTTCTGCCTAGAACTTTAAGCTACATCCATTCACAACTTGACAATGGACTATGCCTTGAATTGCTAGTTTTGTGTGAACAGGTTTCACTCAAAGTCTTAACCAGTACCTGACCGCCAGTAGGCTACCCCGCGGCTTGGAGCTTATACGTCATACTCCCTGGTCTCTTCGTGAGCTTACTAGAGATCACCCAAATCTCATAGACTGCGACGTTTACAGTCAGAACTCATATAGGTGTGTTCTTTCAAGACTGCTCTGTAGGACAGCATCTTTGCTAATTATAGCCAATAGAACCACATTAAGGCATGTTGCCAACCTGCCTTACAAATCTGAGCCTTGCAGCTCTGAGAGTTTTGCATCTTCACTTGGAGACGATCATAAGTTATTACTCTCCTCAGTTAACCAATAGCTTGTTCTTCCCAGATCCTAATTCACGGGATCTCCGATCACAAAGGTTGGGTTACTACTATGGTGTAACATCTATGGGTCTCATACCCATCTCCCTCGATGCAACATCTATCACATTTCGTGATAGTCCCTTTGTAAAGGGATCTGCCAGGTTTTTGTCTGTTTGTATATACGTAACAGTTATTACTCCGGAGTTTCTCAACTTCCTGACAGACTTCAAACGTCTTTTCACGTGTCTTGATGACTTTGCATTATCTTTAGAATTGTTCACTTTAGCGATAACCATTTGGTTATCACAATTCATAAGAATAGCCGGTACAGGTTTTTCAACAACCGGCAAGTCCATCAAGAGCTCACGCAGCCATTCTGCCTCAACAGTAGCTGTGTCCAAAGCAGTTAATTCTGCTTCCATAGTTGACCTCGTCAATATGGTTTGCTTGCAAGACCTCCATGACACTGCGCCACCACCATGAGTAAATACATACCCACTTGTTGCGTAAAGTACATCAACATCGGAGATCCAATTTGAATCACTATATCCTTCTAGCACAGCAGGATGCCCTGAATAAGTAATTCTGTAACTCATAGTACCTCTCAGATAGCGCAAGACCCTTTCTAGTGCATGCCAATGATCATCACCCGGGTTGGACATGAACCTACTCAGTTTGCTCACAGCAAAAGAGATATCTGGTCTTGTAGCGCTAGCTAAGTACATGAGTGAACCGACAATTTGAGAGTATCTTAATTGATCTCTCGTTTCTTTCTTGTTCTTTCTGAGTGTCACGCTGGGATCATAAGGTGTTGGAGAAGGCTTGCTATCCATAAAACCGAATCGGTTCAAGACCTTCTCAACATAGTGAGATTGCGTTAATGTAATCCCACTCTCATCCTTAATAAGTTTGATGTTTAGAATTACATCGGCTTCTCCCAGATCTTTCATGTCAAAACTTTTTGATAGAAAAGACTTGACCTCATTAATTGCATTAATGTCTGTACCAAAGATTAGTATGTCGTCCACATACAAACATAATATGACACTATTGCCCCCACCATGGCGATAGTAAACACATCTATCAGCCTTGTTAATGACAAATCCTGCAGAAGTCAGAGTTCTTTCAAACTTCTCATGCCATTGCTTAGGTGCCTGTTTCAGACCATACAAAGATTTTAACAACTTGCACACCTTTCTCTCTTCACCCTTTACCACAAACCCGTCAGGCTGATCCATATAGATCTCCTCTTCCAACTCTCCATTGAGAAAAGCTGTCTTTACATCTATTTGATGAATGATAAGACCATAAGAGGCAGCCAAGGAAAGTAACACTCGAATGGTGGTCATTCTAGCAACGGGTGAATAGGTGTCAAAGTAATCTTCGCCTTCTTTCTGAGTGTAGCCCTTGGCCACTAGCCGCGCCTTGTACTTATCAATAGTACCATCAGGCTTTAGCTTCTTTTTGAACACCCACTTACAGCCCACAGGTTTACAACCATATGGTCTATCAGTTAGTTCCCAAGTTCCATTAGAAAGAATTGAGTCCATCTCATTATGAACAACTTCTTTCCAATCATCTACATCCGGAGATGCATATGCTTCTGCAATCGTCTTGGATGTGTCGTCCACAAGGTATACAATGAAATCATCACCAAAGGATTTTGCAATCCTTTGTCTCTTGTTCCTTCTAGGAACTTCATTGTTATCCTTCTCAAGGACTTCCTCATGTGGTTGTTCGAAATATTCATCAGTTGTACTAGATTCAGGAATTATCTCAGAAGAAAATCTAGCAATGCTATGCATATCTTTCATAGGAAATATGTTCTCAAAAAATGTTGCATCACGAGATTCCATTATAGTATGAACATGCATATCAGGTACTTCAGATTTTACCACTAAAAACCTATAAGCAATGCTCCGTTGAGCATACCCTAGAAAGACACAATCCACTGTCTTTGGTCCAAGTTTGCGTTTCTTAGGAATAGGAATATTGACCTTTGCCAAACATCCCCAAGTGCGCAAATAAGAAAGTGATGGTTTTCTCCCAACCCACTCCTCATACGGGGTTTTCTCCTTATTATTGTTGGGAACTCTATTCAGGACATGACATGAAGTCAATAGAGCCTCCCCCCACCATGCCTTAGATAAACCAGTAGTGTCTAACATGGCATTCACCAAGTCAGTCAATGTGCGGTTTTTCCTCTCGGCCACTCCATTTGATTGAGGTGAATAGGGAGGCGTCCTCTCATGAATAATACCATGTTCCTCACAAAATTCATCAAAAACTTTTGGAAAATACTCTCCACCACGATCGGACCTAAGACGCTTGATCTTTCTCTCTAGTTGATTTTCAACTTCAGCTTTATAGATTTTAAAGTAGTCTAATGCTTCATGTTTAGTTTGCAACAAATAAACATAGGAAAATCTAGTCACATCATCAATCAAAGTCATGAAATATCTCTTTCCACCTTTTGTCAACACACCATTCATCTCACAAAGATCAGAATGTATGAGTTCTAGAGGTGCCAAGTTTCTCTCCTCGGTAGCCTTATGAGGCTTTCGAGGTTGCTTAGATTGCACACAACTATGGCACTTAGAACCTTTGGCAACTGTGAAGTTCGGAATTAAACTCATGCTGGATAGCCGAGACATTAAACCAAAATTAATATGACATAAACGAGAGTGCCAAATACTTCCATCATCATTAACACTAGCACAAATTTGGTTTATTGACTTATTGCAAAAATCTGAAAGAGAAAAGCGGAACAAGCCTCCGCACTCATAGCCTTTTCCTATAAATTGTCCAAATCTTGACACGATTACTTTATTGGACTCTAAAACTACCTTAAATCCATCTCGACATAGAAGGGAGCCGCTAACTAGATTCTTGTTCATAGTAGGGACATGCTGCACGTTCCTTAGTTGCACGATCTTTCCCGAAGTAAACTTCAGATCCACCGTGCCAATGCCACGAACAGAAGCATGTGACCCATACCCCATTAGGACGGAAGAATCCCTTGCGACCTGATAAGAAGTAAACAGGGAGATGTCAGCACACACATGAACGTTAGCACCCGAATCAATCCACCACGAAGATGATTGAAATACTGAAAGCACAATAGGTAAATTACCATACCCATCAGTATTGCTAGCGGTCACCATGTTGACAGTCTTGGAGCTTGTTTTCCCTCTGCGGTCTGCACGTTCAGGGCATTCCTTGGAAAAGTGTCCAGGCTTCCCACAAGCGTAGCACTCTAGCTCAGCCTTGTTGAACTTCTTCTTCTTGAAGGTAGTAGTCTTGGTAGGCTTGTTGAAAACAGGTTTGTTCTTCCCTTTGTTCTTGTTCTGTGGGTACCTCTGCACCATGTTAGCAGTAGGCTGAACCTCACCACCTTTTTCAGTAATATCTTTAGCCCGAGCTTTTTCTTCAACATCAAGAGATGCAATCAGATTTTCAACTGATATCTCCTGTCTCTTATGCTTTAGAGTTGTGGCGAAATTCCTCCATGAAGGAGGCAACTTTGCAATCATGCACCCAGCCACGAATTTGTCGGGTAGAACACATTTAAGGAGTTCAAGTTCCTTCACAATGCACTGTATCTCATGAGCTTGTTCAACCACAGAACGGTTATTCACCATCTTGTAGTCATGAAAACTCTCCATGATGTACAGTTCACTGCCTGCATCTGTTGCACCGAATTTTGCATTCAGTGCATCCCACAGAATCTTTCCGTCATTTATGTGCATGTACACATCACACAGACGGTCAGCAAGAACACTCAGAATGCATCCCACAAACATAGTATTGGCTTCCTGAAATTTTCTCCGATCTTTGTCGGTCATTCCCTCTGGAGCACCAACACTAGCGTGGAAAACTTTCAGAGCAGTAAGCCAGAGCGTGGTCTTCACCTGCCACCTCTTAAAGTGCACACCGGTAAACTTATCCGGCCTCAGTGCATCGGCGAATCCAGCCATAGTTAACTCAGGAAATTGCCTATAATTAGGTTTTTGGATTGTTGGAATATTAGGCAAGTTCATGATTAATTCCAGTAAATAATTCATGACTAGAAGAGATACTAGCATGCAATAATCTAGCAAACTAGAAGAACAGCAAGACATGCATAATAGCAGCAAACACGTAACAATAGCTGTAGAAACAGACATGAACAGAGGATGTTGGACGTACTGATCGTTAGCTATTATGGGTGCGACAGTGTTGATGACGATGTTGGCGACGATCTGCTGCTGACGGCGATGAATACGACGATGAGTAGCACCGCCCGACTTGGACGAAAGACGACCCGTGATGACGAATTTGAGCAGTCGCACACAACGCTTCCCAAAAACCTAATTCGTCCTCTCCCGGTGCAGGATCGCAAAGACGAACGGTTCCGGAGACCTGCTGTCCCACGTGCCGATGCACGCCGGCGTTTGGGATGGAGTAGACTACGATGGCGGCGCAAGTTGTGAGATGAGGCAAAACCCTAGGTGTTTTTTCGGTGTGTCTTTGGCCGCAGCCGGTAGCTGTATATATATTAGGACCAGAGGCGGTATTGTGTCGCGACCACAATCCCAAACCGACTCGGTTTCTAATTCGTATACTTACCGGACAAGAAATCAAAAACTTGTCTGCCAAGACATAAAAATAAAACGGCAAAAGGAAGCTGTGCTCCTGCAAGGAGACGGACCAGA
>NC_057805.1:6820303-6833621 GCF_018294505.1 Triticum aestivum
AGATTTCGGCGGACCATTCACGACCTGCTCTCCCACGTGCCGATGCACGCCGGCGTTTGGGATGGAGTAGACTACGATGGCGGCGCAAGTTGTGAGATGAGGCAAAACCCTAGGTGTTTTTTCGGTGTGTCTTTGGCCGCAGCCGGTAGTTGTATATATATTAGGACCAGAGGCGGTATTGTGTCGCGACCACAATCCCAAACCGACTCGGTTTCTAATTCGTATACTTACCGGACAAGAAATCAAAAACTTGTCTGCCAAGACATAAAAATAAAACGGCAAAAGGAAGCTGTCCTCCTGCAAGGAGACGGACCAGATTTCGGCGGACCATTCACGCGCATGTCGCATGTACGCGCCGCCTCGCCACGGCCAGGCGAGGCGAGGCGAGCGAGCGCACGCGTGTGGTTTTTCCCTTTCTCTTCTCACACACCACTTAGAGTGGTGGAGAGAACCCACTATATAAAGAGGTCCAACTCTTCTTCAACTTCCGGGGTGGGACTAAACTTAGTACCACCACTTGCCATTTTACACATGGGCTTTGAGATTTCAGAAATTGCTATGGGCCTAGCCCATTAATTCTAACAAACCATACAGACGACACGAACAAGCTAGAAAAAAAACTTAAAATGATATAAGGATCGGTGGATTACCGACCAAGGATCAGTGATCCGTGGCTTGAAGACGACCAAACAAAGTTGACTAGGACAAGAACACTACACAAGACATGACACCGAAAACAATCCACTGCAATAACCAAAAACAGCCAGCTGCAACATCACAACACAACCGAAGAAACAACTACTATAACAACAACATCAACAACTAAGGCACGACATCGCGGGGAAGAGACTGCCACCAGCCTTGAGACAACAGTGCTTCCACGAGCCTAGCCACATCATTACCCCGCACAAGCGAGGCTACTAGCCCAACACCACCCGACCGACCGCCACCAAGGCCATAGACGGGGGCATATGGGGAATAAGCATCGACAATATGGGAGCAAGGGGGGTGCACGTGAGCATCAGGGACGAAGCCCACCACGATCAAGAGATGAACAACCAAAGCGCGACCAAAGGCTAAAGATTCACACGGGCATAGACGAGCCTACGCGAGGTGAATGCACCAGATCTATCCAAGGACGACCAAGTTGGATCGAGGATAGACCGCGGGGTAGTAACTACATCAGGGCACTACTAGAATCGCACCCTACGCTGAGTGCCAGAAACACTCGGCAAAGGGCCTAAACACTCGGTAAAGCCTTTGTCGAGAATTGTTCTCGGCAAAGGCCACCCGGCGTACACCTCTCAGGCAAACAGAAATTTGTCGAGAGCCAAAATACGGGCACTCGACAGACTCTTTGTCGAGTGCCGAACAATACACATCGGCAAATAAAGTGACTCACAGATGACAGACGAAAACGGTGGTTGCCACGTGGGATATCTTTGCTGAGAGCCACTCTTGGCAAAGCTAGCGAATAGGAAACTGCCACGTGGCAACCACCTGATAGGCGGGTCCCACACAATATGCCGAGCGGACTCTTTGCCGAGAGCCACCCGCGGCAAAGCTTGCGAATAGGAAACCGCTGGGATGGGGGCACCGCACCCTCCAGCCACATCCTCGAACAAATCAGGGACGATCTGAAGAAAACCTCCGTCGGCACTAGAAATCACACAAGTCGGGGGCACCAAGAAGCATGACTATGAACAGCGACATCAGGGACAATGGTGCCGCATCTGCAGTGGCGTAGCCAGGATTGTGGATTAGGGTGGTCCAATTAATATAAAATGTGTTTACAACACGAATACAACATACTAGCAGAGGCCATGCTATTTAACTAAGGGGGCAATTGCCCCCCGCCCCTCCCGTTTGAACCAATCTATGAAGAATTTATTCATGAGAGGGTTTAGATGGGGACAAAATTATACTTTGCCCTCACCCCCACCCCCAACAAATTTTGTCTAGCTCCAACACTACATACTAGTATATAATTTATTAAAAGAACGCATCGATAAGTTTAAGTTTACAAATCATATTGTGTCTTTGCCTCTCCCCTGATAGATTTTGCCTAACTTTGTTACCGCGCACTTTTATATAATTTATGAGAAGAACATATCAATATGATTAATTTTGCAACAATTCTATGATAAAAAAAGTTTAATTTAGCAATCGTAAGTTCAAATGAAATCACAGTATTTTCCATTCGCACTCACAATTAAACTTATTCAAACCTAGAAGGCAAAATCATGCTTTAAATTGAAGATGGAAATCATACTTTCAAGTATAGAGATGAGAAGTCGGTGGTGTTCCTACCTCGATGGCTTGGCCTGCCATGCGAACATGTTGCTAGACGCCGGCTCATGCTTCGTCTAATGTAGGAAGGTGTTGGACCCCCAAGTGCAGATGGTTGTAGCAAGCATCAATTTCCATCAAGTGTATGACCTTAAGGTTTATGGAACCCGTAGGAGCTCTGAATTGCAGCCAATGATCAGTACCTGCACACAAAAATAAAGAACTTGCCTCGGCCCCCAACGAAAGTAGTAAAATTATTGGTCTTACTAGCCTTAATAGTTACAAGGATTAATGCAACTTGTGTTTGAAAGCATTGATTGCAACAAAAGAAATAAAATTTCAGATTACAAGAGAAATAAAAACTACAATGATCGAGGTGGAAAGCAATAGGGATGAATGGATTGGATCCATAGTTTCGCTAGCGGCATCTCTTCAAATAAAGGTAACATGGCATGGTGAACAAATTACAATTGCTTATTAATTAAATTGGAATTTTTATAAGTATAATTATACATGACATAATTACACTTAGGCATCACGTCCGGACTTCCATAGACAGTTAAGACAACAACATATATAGAATGTACAAAGGAAACAAGGGAGCTAGCAATCAAATCGTGCAGTCGTTCATTTTTGGCTTGAGCCTTGAGCATGCGCTACAGTCTGCTAGTTTTGTTTATAGCTATAGTAAAATATAGTTTTTGTACAACTATAGTGAAGTATTGGGCCGATTTACAGAGTGCTCCATAGATCACCTGCCCACCCCGCAACTACGCCAGTGCGTTGGTATCTATAAGGAGCAAAGACAATATAAGGATAACCAAAAATCCATGACACGTAAAGCGTTGGCCCGGTCTTACGACCTTAATGGCGGAAATGACCATGCATATTTTTTCGCGAATACTCAAAGCTTGCATATCTTTTCATTGATAGAATGAGTAGAATGAGTACATAGAGGTACAACACAGGACACGAACGCAGGCAGGCGTGAGCATGGTGCCCGAAGCAGAGAGACAAGGGATGCTCGGCCGAACAAAAGATACATCACAACTAAGCCTACCAAGCCCGAACCACGAGCGACAATGCCGAACCAACAAGAATTCCAACATCACCTGAACCAACACCGGGGACACCGCGAGCAAACTAGATAGCGCCTTCAAGAAGCAAAACGACGTCGAGAGGTCGTCGCCATCCGGTCCGGGGTAACCAGACCTAGGGTTTTCCATGAGCTCGAAGAGGGGCATAGCTGAAAGTCATGGAAGCGCCTCCAAGAAGGAAAGGTCACCCGCGGGCGCCGTCGGTGCCAGCACCGGCAAGCCGAGCAGGGATCTCTCCCTGGCCTGAAGCTGAGCAATCCCATAGCCGTCGTGTCTGGAATCGAAGATGGGGAAGTTCACGTTGGTCGGAACCGCCATGTCAGGAGGGGTTGGCGGGCCTGCACATGCCGTCGGAGGGTGGCACCGCCTCCGAACCCACGAGCGTTGGATCCGGCAAAAGGGGGAGGCTTTGAAGCATATGGGGTGGGGCAGGCGACGAAGTGAGCCACACGGAGGGCATGTGGCGACGACGTCCAGCAATGCTGACAAACTAGGACTGGAGAGATGCAAATCCGAGCTGTCGTGGCCTTTGTCGTTGAGACATCGACGAGCCAGGTAAGTTGGAAGGGACGCAGCTACCTGGTGACTGAGGCCGGAGCTGCCCGGCAAAGAACACCGGCAGTGAAGGACACCGGAGAGACACGGGCCTAAGCCGTCGGGGGTCGGAACAGCGCCAGCGAGTGCCCGCCGTGAGGATCTCCATGTCTGCCATAACCACAGATGCGTCCCCACGTCCCCGCGAGAGCAGTCACCGTGATTCGGGGGTGAGGGCTGCCTGAGAACAAGGCCAAAAGCGCCGGAACCGCCGGCCAGCAAGCTCGTGCAGCAGCTGGTGGAGGGCGCGCCGGGTGGGGTCCCGAGATGGAGGAGGAGGCGCACGATGGGTGGTGGCGCCCACAGCGGCCGAGGATGTACGGGGGTGGGGATGGCCGGACCAGCGCAAGCAGGCCGTCAGGGAGGACCGGATCCGGCGACACCGGACTGATGTGAGGATGCGAGGATGAGCCGGAGCAACTGCGAGAGAGTGGGAGAGAGTGAAGATCGTCCGAAGGGGAGGATAAGGGTCGCTTAGCTATAGTGCGTGTTGTATATACCGCGCTGCTACTAGGTGGAGCCCCCCCACATGTATCCGCGATAGGAGCTAATTAGTTGTAGCACAGGTTTTCTATCCGCGCTGCTACTATGGCCTGCCATGGCAGCTCGGTGGGGACCATTTCGTAGTAGCGCGGGTTATGTGAACCCTCTGTACATGTAACGCGTTGTGTTTGCACGTGCTATTACTAATTAGTAGTAGCGCGACCCATATAACCCGCACCACTATTAAGTGGCTGCCTATAGGGGTTTTCCTAGTAGTGAACCATCTAGCCAATTCCACATTTTCTTTAATGCCCTATATTTAGCTTTTTTTTCCTCCAAAATTTTGCCCCATTAGTCCATATTTGCTCTAGGGGAGCACTTCTCGGTAAAAATGTGGAATGAATAGTGTCACCGACCCCTCCCCCGACACCTGTGGTGCGTCCCCTTAGCCCCGCCGCCCACTCCATCGTCCCCAACAAACCTTTTTTCTTATATTTTTATCTTGCCCCCTTTTTTAAGTCGTAGCACTAGTACCCAGAAGATAACTAGTTTTTTCTTAATTTTTTGCGGGGTGAAGAGAAAAGGATTGTTTTTTCTCTTGCGGGAGAACTTCCGATCTATTCATCTTTAATCATGATGGCAGAACAAACATTAGAATTTTTTTAAAAATACGTCCAGGTCTCTAGATCACCTATCGACGGTCCGCCTTCCGTCCCGATCGCCTCCGCCTCTCAACCGCCTCCCCTCCCCTCCAGATCCCTCCCGATCCCCTCTGCCTCCCCTCCCACTATCGCCGGATCCCGGCTGGGCAAAGCTCGTGCGGGGGGATGATGGCGGCCGCAGGGTGTTTGGGATCGTAGTAATTCAAAAAAAAATCCTACGACCACGCAAGATCTATCTAGGAGAAGCATAGCAATGAGAGGGGAGAGTGTGTCCACGTACCCTCATAGACCGAAAGCGGAAGCGTTTAGTAACACGGTTGATGTAGTCGAACGTCTTCACGACCCAACCGATCCAAGTACCGAACGTACGGCACCTCCGTGTTCAGCACACGTTCAGCACGATGACGTCCCTCGAGCTCTTGATCCAGTTGAGGACGAGGGAGAGTTTCGTCAGCACGACGGCGTGGCGATGGTGATGATGAAGTTACCAGCGCAGGGCTTCGCCTAAGCACTACGACGATATAACCGAGGTGTGTAACTGTGGAGGGGGGCACCGCACACGACTAAGACAAATCTTGGAGTTCCTTTGGAGTGCCCCCTGCCCACATATATATAGGAGGGAGGGTGAGAGGCCGCCCCCCTAGGGGCGCGCCAAGAGTATGGAGTCCTACTAGGACTTCCAAGTCCTAGTAGGAATCCATTTCCTTTTCGGAGTAGGAGAGAAGGAAAGAGGGAAAGAGAGAGGGAGTAGGAAAAGGCAAGGGGGCGCCGCCCCCTTCCCCTAGTCCAGTTCAGACCCATGGGGGGGGGGGAGCACGCCACCTCCCCTTGCTCTGCCTCCTCTTTTCCCGTATGGCCCAATAAGGCCCATTACTTCTCCCAGTGAATACCCGTAACTCCTCGGTACTCCGAAAAATACCCGAATCACTCGGAACCTTTCCGATGTCCGAATATAGCCTTCCAATATATGAATCTTTACCTCTCGACCATTTCGAGACTCCTCGTCATGTCCGCGATCTCATCCGGGACTCCGAACAAACTTAGGTCATCAAATCACATAACTCATAATACAAATCGTCATCGAACGTTAAGTGTACGGACCTTACGGGTTCGAGAACTATGTAGACATGACCGAGACACATCTCCGGTCAATAACCAATAGTGGAACCAGGATGCTCATATTGGCTCCTACATATTCTACGAAGATCTTTATCGGTCAAACCGCATAACAACATACGTCATTCCCTTTGTCATGTCGTCGGTATCATCATACGTAGTTCAATCTTGTTACCGGCAAGTCTCTTTACTCGTTCCGTAATGCATCATCCCATAACTAACTCATTAGTCACATTGCTTGCAAGGCTTATAGTGATGTGCATTGCCGAGAGGGCTCAGAGATACCTCTCCAATACTCGGAGTGACAAATCCTAATCTTGATCTATGCCAACCCAACAAATACCTTCGGAGACACCTGTAGAGCATCTTTATAATCACCCAGTTACATTATGATGTTTGATAGCACACAAGGTGTTCCTCTGGTATTCGGGAGTTGCATAATCTCATAGTCAGAGGAATATGTATAAGTCATGAAGAAAGCAATAGCAATAAAACTAAACGATCATAATGCTAAGCTAACGGATTGGTCTTGTCCATCATATCATTCTCTAATGATGTGATCCCGTTCATCAAATGACAACACATGTCTATGGCTAGGAAACATAACCATCTTTGATTAACGAGCTAGTCAAGTAGAGGCATACTAGGACACTCTGTTTGTCTATGTATTCACACATGTACTAAGTTTCCGGTTAATACAATTCTAGCATGAATAATAAACATTTATCATGATATAAGGAAATATAAATAACAACTTTATTATTGCCTCTAGGGCATATTTCCTTCAGTCTTCCACTTGCACTAGAGTCAATAATCTAGTTTACATCGTCATGTGATTTAACACCAATAGTTCACATCGCCATGTGACCAACACCCAAAGGGTTACTAGATTCAATAATCTAGTTCACATCGCTATGAGATTAACACCCAAAGAGTACTAAGGTGTGATCATGTTTTGCTTGTGAGAGAAGTTTAGTCAACGGGTCTGCCATATTCAAAGCCGTATGTATTTTGCAAATTTTCTATGTCTACAATGCTCTGCATGGAGCTACTCTAGCTAATTGCTCCCACTTTCAATATGTATCCAGATTGAGACTCAGAGTCATCCGGATCGGTGTAAAAGCTTGCATCGACGTAACTCTTTACGACGAACTCTTTATCACCTCCATAACCGAGAAATATTTTCTTAGTCCTCTTAGGTAACTAAGGATAACTTTGACCGCTATCCAGTGATCCATTCCTGGATCACTATCGTATCCTTTTGCCAAACTCATGGTGAGGTACACAATAGGTCCGGTACACAGCATAGCATACTTTATAGAACCTATGACTGAGGCATAGGGAATGACTTTCTATTTTCTGCCGTGGTCGGCTTTTGAGTCTTACTCAACTTCACACCTTGCAACACAGGCAAGAACTCCTTCTTTGACTGTTTCATTTTAAACCACTCCAAAATCTTGTCAAGGTATGTTCTTATTGAATTTTTTTATCAAGCGTCTATCTCTATAGATCTTGATGCTCAATATGTAAGCAGATTCACCGAGGTCTTTCTTTGAAAAACTCCTTTCAAACACTCCTTTATGCTTTCTAGAAAATTCTACATCATTTCCGATCAACAATATGCCATTCACATATACTTATCAGAAAGGCTGTAGTGCTCCCTCTCACTTTCTTGTAAATACAGACTTCTCCAAAAGTCTGTATAAAACCATATGCTTTGATCACACTATCAAAGCGTATATTCCAACTCCGAGAGGCTTGCATCAGTCCATAAATGGATCGCTGGAGTTTGCACACTTTGTTAGTACCCTTAGGATCGACAAAACCTTCTGGTTGCATCATATACAACTCTACGTTAATAAATCCATTAAGGAATGTAGTTTTCTTATCCATTTGCCAGATTTCATAAAATGCAGCAATCGCTAACATGATTCAGACAGACTTAAGCATCGCTACGAGTGAGAAAATCTCATTGCAGTCAACACCTTGAACTTGTCGAAAACCTTTTGCGACAAGTCGAGCTTTGTAGATAGTAACACTACCATCAGTGTCCATCTTCCTCTTGAAGATCCATTTATTCTCTATGGCTTGCCGATCATCGGGCAAGTCAACCAAAGTCCACACTTTGTTCTCATACATGAATCCCATCTCAGATTTTATGGCCTCAAGCCATTGCGCGGAATCTGGGCTCATCATCGCTTCCTCATAGTTCGTAGGTTCATCATGGTCTAGTAATATGACTTTCAGAATAGGATTACCGTACCACTCTAGTGCGTATTCTGCTTGACTTACGAGGTTTGGTAGTAATTTGATCTGAAGTTTCATGATCATCATCATTAGCTTCCCCACTAATTGGTGTAGGAATCACTGGAACTGATTTCTGTGATGAACTACTTTCCAATTCGGGTGAAGGTACAATTACCTCATCAAATTTTACTTTCCTCCCACTCACTTCTTTCGAGAGAAACTCCTTCTCTAGAAAGGATCCATTCTTAGCAACGGATATCTTGTCTTCGGATCTGTGATAGAAGGTGTACCCAACAGTCACCTTTGGGTATCCTATGAAGACGCATTTCTCTGATTTGGGTTCGAGCTTATCAGGCTGAAGCTTTTTCACATAAGCATCGCAACCCTAAACTTTTAGAAACGACAGCTTAGGTTTCTTGCCAAACCACAGTTCATACGGTGTCGTCTCAACGGATTTAGATGGTGCCCTATTTAACGTGAACGCAGCTGTCTCTAATGCATAACCCCAAAACGATAGTGGTAAATTGATAAGAGACATCATAGATCGCACCATATCCAATAAAGTACGGTTACGATGTTCGGATACAACATTACGCTGTGGTGTTCCAGGTGGCGTGAGTTGTG
This sequence comes from Triticum aestivum, assembly GCF_018294505.1. Lineage (NCBI taxonomy): Eukaryota > Viridiplantae > Streptophyta > Magnoliopsida > Poales > Poaceae > Triticum > Triticum aestivum. The sequence goes on from NC_057805.1 coordinate 6,829,416, forward strand.
AAACTATTCCACATTGTTTCAAATGAAGACCAAACTCGTAACTCAAATATTCGCCTCCGTGATCAGATCGTAGAAACTTTATTTTCTTGTACGATGATTTTCTACTTCACTCTGAAATTCTTTGAACTTTTCAAATGTTTCAGACTTATATTTCATTAAGTAGATATATACCCATATCTGCTCGAATCATCTGTGAAGGTCAGAAAATAACGATACCCACGTGGGAAACCTCAGATCTGGAGGAGGCTACTATTGACGGCGGTGCCCGTGGGCGTCGTAGCCCTCGTTGGAGGCGTTGAGGGGCCTCCTGGATCGGATGATGGCGACGTCTTCGTCGTCACCCCCGTGGGAGATCATCTTTGGAGACATTCATCGGCTGGACGGACATGTGGACGGTTTGGTGGTTGGGCGTCGGTAGGTGGTGGAGTGGTGCTTCATCCTACACATCGATGGTGGCGGATCTCGGCGGCGTGGCGCAGTGGAGACTCGGCGTCCGATGGGTTGCGATGGAGTCGTGCAGGAGGACGACACTGTCTGGCGTCATGGTGGCGTCGATGGTGGAGAGGCCTCGCAAGGTCAATGGATGAAGGAGGTTATGACCCTTGCAACGTGCGCATGTGGTGCCCATTGAAAGTGCGCCAGACCGGTGTCTAACCGAGTCCAAGTACTGTGGCTTGGATAGGCTTCTGGCATTAGATGTTAGGTGTTGGTGCGATGTCTGTTTGGTATTAGGCTCGGACATTTGGCACCGCTTCGTCACGGGATAGGAGTAGCGATAAGTGTTGCCAAGATGGTGGCTTCAGGCTTGTTGATGTATTACCTTGTAAGGGCTTTTTGTATAATTAATAAAATGGCTGCATGCATCGCCCAGATGCAGAGGCCGGGGATACATCCTCCTTTTCTAAAAAAGGATCACCTATCGACGACTACATGCACTAAAGCGAGCTGAGGCGCGCCGACGTCATCACTCGTCTGTCGCTCGAGCCGGGCAAAACTTGTTGTACTAAACAGTCGGGAAGTCTTTGTGCTAAGACAAACGACCAACGCACCAAAACAGCAACCGATGCTGATGAAGAAAAGCGTAGATAGGAAGGATTCAACTTAGAGACACACGAACGTAAACGAACGAAGATCATATTCGAGTAGATACACTAAAGACAACCACCGACCGAATCATGTGAGATCCGTCAAAGACACACCTCTGCACGTCCTCCGACGATACTAAACGCACCATCAGGGAGAGAAGAGGATTGTTAACGCAAGCACAAGTTGTAACTGCCAACCACGCAGCTTTTCTCTAAAATAAGGCAACCTCCCAGAAGTTCTCTAAACTGCAAGCCAGGGCAAGCAAAATAGCTAAAGTAAATAGTTCAACTAGGTAGCTACCATGAAGTTACATGGTTCTTATCTTCTTGTATTGGTCCGAACAGGATCAGCCTGTCTCAGTCCACACCGTGACCTGGTGGCCGCCGCATCTACACGCTCCTCAAACACTATGGTCGCAAGAAGAAATAGACATGAAAGTCTCGATACATGAATTAATGACTGATAACACACGTGCGTTTCTTCGTCACTCATCCACAGAAACGAAGACGCCCGATGTAACCATATGGTCTGGTTATCTTCTTGTCGGTAGAGACCTCCGTTGAATTGGTCATTATGTGCTCGTTCACTACTCATGCGTGCCTTGTTGCTGCCAAACGGCATGCAAAGCACATGTTCCTCTATTGGAGAATGTATCCGGTGCTCTTCGTTTTAGGATGCTATCCATTTTCCCAACCTAAAAATCGTCCTTAGCCAACTCAAAATAATACTAAGGACATGTACAATGGTTCTATCTTGATAGTGTCATGTAGGATAAATGATGAGGTGGAGGAGAGACACTGGTAGAAAAAAGCCCTTTAGTCCCGGTTCGCAACAGCCTTTAGTCCCGGCTGTGCAACCGGGACTAAATATGCGCGACTAAAGACCCCCCCTTTAGTCGCGCCTCTTACGGACCGCGACTAAAGGCTTTAGTCCCGGTTCTTGTGGCTGACCGGGACTAAAGGCCCGTCCACGTGGGCGCCCGTGGTCCGTCGGGGCGGAGGACCTTTAGTCCCGGTTCTCGTGGCCAACCGGGACTAAAGGGCTCCTCCGCAGGTTTAGGGTTTTAGCCCCCCTAAACCTGGTTTGTTTTTAGTTTGGAGTGTTTTATTTCTTTTATATTATATTTTGTGTTTTATTTTAATTTTGATAAAGTTTCAGTACACATATTTTACGCTACTATATACATGCATATGAAATTTCAAACAAGAAGAATTCAAGAGGAATATATAATATATATTCAATCTCGGGTGACCATATACAACTTCGAACAAGTTTCCATACACAATTAGGATGGATGACCATATACAACTTCGTACAAGTTTCAATCTCGGGTATGCATATAAATTTCTTCGTCCTCGGTATAGTGTTCTCCTTTAGGATTGATGACTTCCCTCATGAAAAATCCTGCTAATTCTTCTTGAATTGGTCGGAAGCGAGCTTCTGGACTAAGCCTCCTCCGCAAGTTATCCGTCGCGTTCCGCACGCTATCTGATGCCTTCCGCTCAGTGGTGTGTCTCCGGATGTTCTCACAAACATAGTATCCACATAGATTGGTCCCCGGTGGCTGCTTATCCACATTAACTAACCTTCTGAAATCTAGCTCATGTTTGAATTCACCGACAATTTCTTCTGAGAACCGTCTCCAAACCCTACAGGGCAAAGAAAATTAAATGAATAAGGGAGTTATTAGTTACTTGATATTAGGAAATGAACGAAAGAGACCGATCAATATAGAGCTCAAATGATTGAAAATAATTACTTTTGCAGCATTTTTCTCATGTCGGCCCAACGCTTTGGATCCGAATCCATAGAGTCCATGATTAGAACTCTGGAGGTGTGAAGTTCAATATTTAGCAGAATCCAGTGGAACCTGCGGACACGTTACATGCACAGTCATGCATAACTCATCGATTAGACATACCATGCATGGAGTAAACAAAAGAGAATGGGCACAAGAGAGAAACACTCACCCAAAATGGTAAGGAAATAGAATATGACTTTTGAGTTGATGCTTTCTAAGAAACTTGTACAGGTCTTTCTCCACGTCTTCGGGGTGATGTTGTAACACATGTCCATTAACGATATGTGGGTCAATGAACCCAACATCATGGATGTTTCTTATTTTGCATTCCCAAATCTTCAATCTGCATAATAGCGTACGCAACAATATAGTTAGGACAATATATATATATATATATATATATATATATATATATATATATATATATATATATATATATATATAGTGCAGGCAATGAAGAACGAGATGAGGTAGAAATAAATCACTTACAGAACGTAGCAACTCAACATAGATTTGTCGAGGTCGCGCAGATTGAACAGCTGGAACAATTCACTCATATGAACTTCTACAGAGTACCATTTGGTGTGATGCTCATCTGTAACATCCGCATAAACATATTCTTTGTCGGCCCATGTTATGAATTGCTTGTACCAACGTAGCAGATTTCGCATTTGTGGTGGTAGACTCTTTTCCCGCGCAGGCTCGACGAGAGGCCCATTCCGCACATATTGTAATGCTATCTCACATATTGGCGCATCCTCAAGGACTAAGAAGGCACGAAGAGTCAAACCCATCTCGGACGCTTGTTTCATGGCACCCACTACAGTCAATCCAAGTGCTGCCGCAGCTGCTATGATCTCGGGGTCCTCTTCCGGACCGGCTTTCACTATGAGCGGGGGGATCGATTGTTTCTTCTGCATCCCGAGCTGGTCAACTTGTTTCCCGCTTTTTTTCTTTCTTCTTTCTCCTCCTTCAATATTTTTGCTTGCCTACGAAGTTCATGTCCATAGTCGTCAGGCATATTCAGCTCGGCTTGGGACGGTGTCGTCAAAAAATCCTTAGCCCACTTCTTTTGCTTCTCAGTGAATACTTGCTTGGGCTCAGGCTCTTTTTTCGCCTTCATATCCGCCTTCCATTTCTCATAATCAGCAGACGCGGCCAATTTGGTTTCAGCTTCACTAAGTTCCCCAGGCCTTGGGAGGAGAGGCTTCAGTGATGGCTCCGGTACCCTTGTGGTCTTAGGTACATAAGGGTCCGGGTTAATAGTCCAGGAGCGGGTTTCCTTGCTGTCCGCCTGCTTCTGCTTCTTCGCCGGAGGT
>NC_057805.1:6834450-6837858 GCF_018294505.1 Triticum aestivum
TACGCTACTATATACATGCATATGAAATTTCAAACAAGAAGAATTCAAGAGGAATATATAATATATATTCAATCTCGGGTGACCATATACAACTTCGAACAAGTTTCCATACACAATTAGGATGGATGACCATATACAACTTCGTACAAGTTTCAATCTCGGGTATGCATATAAATTTCTTCGTCCTCGGTATAGTGTTCTCCTTTAGGATTGATGACTTCCCTCATGAAAAATCCTGCTAATTCTTCTTGAATTGGTCGGAAGCGAGCTTCTGGACTAAGCCTCCTCCGCAAGTTATCCGTCGCGTTCCGCACGCTATCTGATGCCTTCCGCTCAGTGGTGTGTCTCCGGATGTTCTCACAAACATAGTATCCACATAGATTGGTCCCCGGTGGCTGCTTATCCACATTAACTAACCTTCTGAAATCTAGCTCATGTTTGAATTCATCGACAATTTCTTCTGAGAACCGTCTCCAAACCCTACAGGGCAAAGAAAATTAAATGAATAAGGGAGTTATTAGTTACTTGATATTAGGAAATGAACGAAAGAGACCGATCGATATAGAGCTCAAATGATTGAAAATAATTACTTTTGCAGCATTTTTCTCATGTCGGCCCAACGCTTTGGATCCGAATCCATAGAGTCCATGATTAGAACTCTCGAGGTGTGAAGTTCAATATTTAGCAGAATCCAGTGGAACCTGCGGGCACGTTACATGCACAGTCATGCATAACTCATCGATTAGACATACCATGCATGGAGTAAACAAAAGAGAATGGGCACAAGAGAGAAACACTCACCCAAAATGGTAAGGAAATAGAATATGACTTTTGAGTTGATGCTTTCTAAGAAACTTGTACAGGTCTTTCTCCACGTCTTCGGGGTGATGTTGTAACACATGTCCATTAACGATATGTGGGTCAATGAACCCAACATCATGGATGTTTCTTATTTTGCATTCCCAAATCTTCAATCTGCATAATAGCGTACGCAACAATATAGTTAGGACAATATATATATATATATATATATATATATATATATATATATATATATATATATATATATATATATATATATAGTGCAGGCAATGAAGAACGAGATGAGGTAGAAATAAATCACTTACAGAACGTAGCAACTCAGCATAGATTTGTCGAGGTCGCGCAGATTGAACAGCTGGAACAATTCACTCATATGAACTTCTACAGAGTACCGTTTGGTGTGATGCTCATCTGTAACATCCGCATAAATATATTCTTTGTCGGCCCATGTTATGAATTGCTTGTACCAACGTAGCAGATTTCGCATTTGTGGTGGTAGACTCTTTTCCCGCGCAGGCTCGACGAGAGGCCCATTCCGCACATATTGTAATGCTATCTCACATACTGGCGCATCCTCAAGGCCTAAGAAGGCACGAAGAGTCAAACCCATCTCGGACGCTTGTTTCATGGCACTCGCTACAGTCAATCCAAGTGCTGCCGCAGCTGCTATGATCTCGGGGTCCTCTTCCGGACCGGCTTTCACTATGAGCGGGGGGATCGATTGTTTCTTCTGCATCCCGAGCTGGTCAACTTGTTTCCCGCTTTTTTTACTTTCTTCTTTCTCCTCCTTCAATATTTTTGCTTGCCTACGAAGTTCATGTCCATAGTCGTCAGGCATAATCAGCTCGGCTTGGGACGGTGTCGTCAAAAAATCCTTAGCCCACTTCTTTTGCTTCTCAGTGAATACTTGCTTGGGCTCAGGCTCTTTTTTCGCCTTCATATCCGCCTTCCATTTCTCATAATCAGCAGACGCGGCCAATTTGGTTTCAGCTTCACTAAGTTCCCCAGGCCTTGGGAGGAGAGGCTTCAGTGATGGCTCCGGTACCCTTGTGGTCTTAGGTACATAAGGGTCCGGGTTAATAGTCCAGGAGCGGGTTTCCTTGCTGTCCGCCTGCTTCTGCTTCTTCGCCGGAGGTGGATTGGGGGGCGTCGTACCCGCCGGAGGAGGATTGGGGGGCGTCGTACCCGCCGGAGGTTGTGGATCGGGGGACGGCGTCGAATGGCGTGAAGGAGGTGTAGGTGAACCACCACGACCACCACCACCGCCACCACCGCCACCACCACCACCACCATCGGAGGGGGGTGGACTTGCTAGCCTTGGCGCCTCGCCTGGAAACACTATGTACTTCTTTTTCCATAGAATGAACTGGCGCTTGACATCTCCAAGTCTTCTCTCCCCTTCGGGTGTAGGTTTGTCAATCTCCAGGTCCTCAAACCCTTGGACTATGTCTTCCACCGTGACACGATCATAGCCATATGCAATGGGGTTGTTGTGGTGGAGTGCTCCAGGTGTACAGGGTAAAGCACTGCCGCTAGCTACCTTCGTGGAAACGTTCCCCACGGGATAATGCAGATCACATTCTTTCATCTCCTTTACATCATCCACGGGGTAGTGAGGCTCCGGTGCACGAATCTCGATCATCGGTGCACTAGCACCAGGCGGGGCATCCGTGGAAGCCATGCTGCTTCTCCGCTGCTGTCTTCCGCGATCCGCTTCATGATCTTCATGCGGCCCTGCAGCCGATTTTTCTTTCACTAGTTCATGCACGGTCTGCTTCAACTCATGGAGTTCCGATGCAAACTTCGTCATAAGATCTGCATCCCGGTCCGTCTTTCTCTTACGGCTTCTGTAACAGTACGGGTCATTGTCCTGGGAAAACCCTACTTTCCACGAAACTTTGCCTTTGCCTCGTACACGTCCTCCGTGTTCATCATTCCCGAGGGTTGTTGTCAGTGCGTCTTTCTCTCTGTTGAACTTGATCAAGCCCTCTTGAGCTTGGGTCATTGCGTCAATAAGGGCTTGGGTGGGAGCAAACTGTCTCTGCCGGTGAACACACACCCCTGTCTTCGGGTCTAGCGATCCCCCATGCCCATACCACCAGCTTTTGGCCCTTGGGTCCCATCCCTCTGTACCTAGAGGGATTCCTCGCACCCTCAGGTCCTCCTCCATCTTCTGCCACCTAGGCTCCGAAAGGCGGTATCCTCCTGGCCCCATAATATGATGGAACTTTTTCTTACTCGCATTATCCTTATTTTTTTCGATATTTCCTTGAAATGCTCCGATTGCTTTTGCCTCACAAATTCTGGCCAATCATCTTTCAGTTTCTCATGTTGTCCATTGAAATCCGGAGTCTTGCCCTTGTTGACATAGTCACGGGTTAAATTTTTCTTGAAGTTCCGGAATGCTTCGCCCATCTTCTGAAGAGCGAACTCTTTAACTAGCCTCCTCCTCTGACGTCCACCCGGAACCTCGTTACCGAATTCATCGACTTTGTTGTATTCCGGAGGTAGAATGAAATGTTCCATAAGCTTTCTCCAGAAATCCTTTTTCGTTCTCTTGTCGACAAAACTGAAACCAAGACGTGC
>NC_057805.1:7444377-7445875 GCF_018294505.1 Triticum aestivum
GACGCTTGTTACCTTTGAAGACTGTGCTTCTTCCAGACGGTTAGGCGTCATGGTCTAGAGCATCCAAGAGGAAATTGTGGATCGCCGAGTGACCGAGTTTGTGAAGGTTCGGAAGTCACCTGAAGACTTACCACGAGTGATTGGGCGAGGTCTGTGTGACCTTAGCTCAAGGGGAATACGGTGAGGACTAAGTGTCCTGGACTGCGTGTTCAGGACCGGGTGTCCGGGACTGTGTGTCCTCAGGTTTAAATACCTAGCCGACCTAACCAGATGTACAACTGAGACAGCAGTTGGAATTGGTCTACCAAATCATTGTCTTCACCAAGCTTACTGGTTCTATTTCCTCAACTCTTTCATTTCCTCATTACTGTGGTGTGTGCTTGTCATATCTGTGTTTGAAGACTTTGACTGAAGACTTTCTCAATTTCCTCAGTTCAATTTCTTCAGTCTGTTTGTCTTCATCCTGTGTTATCCTGTGATTACGCTTTCTGTACTCTGTGCTTGTCTTCATTTCATCATGATGACCATGCTTGTATTCTGCTATGCTTACTTTTGAGTACTTATTCCGCTACTAGTAGTTCTTCGCTAAGGAATTTCCTCACCGGCAAATTCCTCATTGAAGAATTCATAAAAATCGCCTATTCACCCCCCCCCCTCTAGTCGATATAACGCTCTTTCAATTGGTATCAGAGCAAGGTACTCCCTTGTTCTGTGTGATTTTGGTTTAACTACCTGGAGTTTTAGTTATGTCGACCACAAGTATGATCAAGGTCTCTGCTGGGTGTCCTACCTTCGATGGGACGGACTACCCCTACTGGAAGAATAAGATGCGAATGCATCTTGAGGCAATTGATAACGATCTCTGGTATGTTGTGGAAAAAGGTGTTCCCTCTGTCTCACCCTCACTGAACGCTGCCGATGTGAAGAGATTCAAGCAACTCGATTCTCAAGCGAAGAATATCATATGTGGCCATCTGAGCAAAGGACAGTATGGTAGAGTGAGTGCTTTCGAAACTGCTAAGCTTATCTGGGATAGGCTGTCCAAAGTAAATGAAGGAGTCTCAACACAGCGTGACTCTCGAGTTGATGTTCTTCGCAATCTCTTCAACCGCTTCAAAAGACTCGACAATGAGAATGTTCAACAAACCTTCGATCGCCTCACTGACATCTCAAATGAGCTTCAAGCACTTGGTGCCACTGACATCACCGACCACGAGGTGGTGAAGAAACTACTGAGATTGCTTGACTCCTCATTTGATACTCTGGCATTGATGATATAAGAGCGTGCTGATTACAAGTCACTTGATCCCGCTGATATCCTCAAGAGGCTAAACACTCATGAGTTCCAGCTTGCTGAAAAGAGAGATCTCTATGGTTCGAGCTATGGCAGATCACGTGCACTGAAGGCCAAGGCAGTTTCTGAGTCTGAAGATGAAGACTCTGAAAGCAGTCTTGGTGATCCTGAAGAACTGAGCCATGATCTAGCACTGCTTGTGAA
>NC_057805.1:7446863-7451593 GCF_018294505.1 Triticum aestivum
AAAAGTGAGTTATGAAGATCTTCAGAAGGAGAGTGATTCATTACTTGCTCAACAAATCAGCGCTGCTCAGGAAGAATTTGTTCCTCCATGTTTGAAATGCATTGAACGTGAATCTGCTAATTCTTCACCTGAATGTTCAAATGCTTCTAATGCTACAAATTCCTCAACTGTCTCTGCTATCACTAATTCCTCAGCTGAGGACATTGCTAGTATCACTAACGATGCAGGGCTGAAGGAATTGTACATGACAGGCATGTACAAAAGCCTCAAAGGGCATCAGACTCTTTGTGATGTGCTTAAAAAGCAGATCCTCAACAGGAACCCTAGGAAAGAGGGTATTGCCTTTGAGAGGAAACTCAATGCTGATGGTACATATTGGACGCCTGAGTAGTACCCCAAAACCTCATGGGTTGCTGCAAAGGGACCTCCAGTTGATCCATTTAACTTATCTGGCTTTACATGTGAATCTCCTCATTCTTCTGATGAGTCATTTGACTCCAACTACAAACTGTTCAAAAATCAGAATGGTGAAGCATTTGCTAGACATGTTGGCACTAACTATAGGAACGGTTCTCCTATGAAGAAAATCTGGGTTCCCAAAAGATGCCTTGAAAGTCTTCAGGTGAATGTCCTCATGACACCACCTGTGAGGAATAGGAACCCCAGATCAAATTCTTCATATGGACCAAATTCTTCATATGGATCCAAGTCCTCATACGGACCAAATTCCTCACATGGATCAAATTCCTCAAGAGGATCAAAGTCCTCATATGAACATCATCGTGCTAACAACTCTGTTTCGTAGGGAGGAGCCAAGGGCTATGAATATGAGCATTATTCTCCTAATCATTATGTTCATAAGTCCTCGAAGAATTTCTCTGCTTATTCATATGCTTACCCTAACTTCTCTTATGTGAAACAAAACGTATTGGCTTCTATGCCACCTTTCTCATATGGAGCTCGCAGAGTGATGAGCTCTTTGCCACCCCTTCAGATGTGGGTGGTGAAGAAAAAGAACTAATCTCTTCTGCAGGGTCAGGTCTCCAGACGCACTTGAACGTCTGAAGAATTTGCTGGAGACCTGAAGTATGCCTGAAAGGACGCAGGCTAATCATGAAGAAATGAACTTTCATTTCTCACGTCCTCATACTGCTTTATCTGTTCTATTGCTTGATGAAATTGATCTGATGAATTGATGTCATATTCTTCACTGATGAAGTATATGAAGTTCGTAAGCTGCATTAATTCATCTGCAGGATGATCAACCCAAAGCCACTGAGTGGGTCCTCGATAGTGGATGTACAAATCACATGACTGGTGACAAGAATCCATTGATTGATGCTCCATTATCACCATCGCATCTGAAGCATATCATCTTCGCAGACAAAGGCAAAAGTCGGGTATTGGGTCTAGGTAAGGTTGCGATCACAAAGGATCGACACATGGACAAAGTCATGCTTGTCGAGTCCGTAGGATACAACCTCATGTCTGTCTCGATGCTTTGTGAACTTGATATGGTAGTTGTCTTTGGCAAGTATCGTTGTGTTGTGGTTATGGAAGCTGACAATTCCAAAGTCTTCGAAGGCTTTAGGAGAGGAGACTTGTGTATTGTTGATTTCTCTTCAGGACGCAACCAGCTGTGTGCCTACTTGCAAAAGCTTCAGAAGGATGGCTATGGCATCGACGACTTGGTCATGCAGGCATGAGGAACTTGCACACGCTTGCGATGAAGAAGCATGTCATTGGCATTGAGAATGTCAAATTCCTCAAGGATCACCTATGTGGAGCTTGTGAAGCTGGAAAGATGACCAAGGCTAAGCATCCAGCGAAGACTATCATGACCACTACTCGACCATTCGAATTGCTTCACATGGACCTCTTTGGTCCTAACCATTACTCAGCTGTCACAAATGACGCATCTCTCTATGGGCTTGTTATTGTTGATGATTACTCTCGTTACACACGGGTACACATTGTTACTTACAAACATGAAGTGCAGGAAGTCTTCAAACGATTTTCCTCGATGGCTTCAACCAACTTTGGTCTAAAGATCAAGCACATCAGAAGTGACAATGGAACTGAGTTCAAGAATTCTGGTCTTGATGACTATCTTGATGAACTTGGTATTACTCATGAGTTATCTGCTCCTTACACTCCTCAGCAAAATGGCGTCATGGAACGCAAGAACAGAACTCTTGTTGAGATGGCTCGCACTATGCTTGATGAGTACAAGACGCCTCGTCACTTCTGGATTGAGGCAATTTATACTGCGTGCCACATCATCAACAGGGTATATCTTCACAAATTCTTCAAGAAGACTGCCTATGAACTCCTCACTGACAAGAAACCCAATGTGAGTTATTTCAAAGTCTTCGGTGCTAAATGTTGGATTAGAGATCCTCATCACAATGCTAATTTTGCACCGAAAGCACATGAAGGTTTTATGCTTGGTTACGGAAAGGACTCACACACCTACAGAGTCTTCAACACCGTTCTTCACAAGGTTGTTGAAACTGTAGATGTGCGGTTCGATGAAACTAATGGCTCGCAAAGAGAGCACCTACCCTCTGCGATAGATGAACCAGCACCTGAGGAAACTATCAAGTTCAAGGCTACTGAGGATGTCATTCCTACTAAAGAATCTGCTGAAGAATTCATTCCAGAACGTGAAGAACGTCAAGCTAATGCACCTGAAGAAATTGCTGAAGAAAATGGTGCTGAAGAAAATGCTGATCAAATTCCTCGATGACAACCTACTCATCCTCGCGTTGCAAAAGAAGTGCAAGTTGAGAAGATCATCAATGACATTGAAGCACCAGGTCCTCTCACATACTCAAAAGCTTCACATTTATCTAACTTTTGTGGGCACTATGCTTTTGTCTCTATCTCAGAGCCCACTAAAGTAGATGAAGCATTTCTGGAGCCTGAGTGGATTCAGGCCATGCAAGAAGAATTACATCAGTTCGAGCTCAACAACGTTTGGGAACTGGTCAATAGTCCAGATCCTCGCAAACACAATATCATTGGCACAAAGTGGATCTACCGCAACAAGCAAGATGAAAATGGCCTTGTGGTGAGGAATAAGGCACGGCTAGTAGCTCAAGGCTACACACAGGTTGAAGGAATTGATTTCGATGAAACTTTTGCACCTGTTGCTAGACTTGAAGCTATTCGCATATTACTTGCTTATGCTAACCATCATGATATCACTTTATATCAAATGGATGTGAAAAGTGCATTCCTCAATGGTAAGCATGAGGAAGAAGTATATGTTGCTCAACCCCCGGGTTTTGAAGATCCTAAGCATCCTGACAAAGACTTCAGACTAAATAAGGCCCTCTATGGCCTCAAGCAGGCCCCTCGGGCGTGGTATAATACTTTGAAGGAATTCCTCATGAAGAAAGGCTTCAAACCCGGTTCACTCGACCCTACTCTTTTCACTAAATCATATGATGATGAATTGTTTGTATGCCAAATATATGTTGATGATATCATCTTTGGCTGTACTGACCAACGTTATAGTGATGAATTTGCCTATGTGATGAGTGAAGAATATCAAATGTCTATGATGGGAGAGTTGAAATTCTTCTTAGGTCTTCAAATTCATCAACAGCGCAATGGCATATTCATATCTCAGGAGAAATACCTCAAGGATGTACTGAGGAAATTCGGCATGCAAGATTGCAAAGGCGTCAAAATTCCTATGCCCGCAAATGGCCATCTGTGCACTGATGAAAATGGTATTGATTTCGATCAAAAGGTATACCGCTCCATGATTGGTTCCTTATTGTACTTATGTGCATCTAGGCCAGATATTATGCTTAGTGTTTGCATGTGTGCCCGATTTCAAGCTACACCGAAGGAATCACACCATAAGGCTGTGAAACATATTCTTCGATATCTAGCTCACACACCAACACTAGGATTATGGTACCCCAAGGGCTCGGCTTTTGATCTCGTTGGATATTCTGACTCTGACTATGCTGGTGATTGTGTGGATTGCTGGTCAACATCTGGTACATGTCATTTCCTCGGATGATCTTTGGTCTGTTGGTCCTCGAAGAAACAGAACTGTGTATCACTGTCTACTGCTGAAGCTGAGTACATTGCTGCTGGTTCTTGCTGTGCTCAATTGCTGTGGATGAAGCAAACTCTCAAGGACTACGGCGTCAACGTGAAGAATGTGCCTCTCTTCTGTGACAATGAGAGTGCCATCAAGATTGCTCACAACCCAGTTCAGCACTCGAAGACGAAGCACATTCAGATTCGTCATCATTTTCTTCGCGATCATGTGTTGAAGGGCGACATTTCTATTGAGCATGTGAAGACTGAAGAACAGCTAGCCGATATTTTCACAAAGCCCTTGGATGAGAAGAGATTTAGCAAGTTGCGGTGTGAGCTAAATATCTTAGAATCTTCGAATGTTCTTTGAAAAGGACACTCATCCTAACACTTATGCAAAATTGATGACTTAGATGTGCAACACATGAAGAAACATTTTTCTTCAATCAATGAAGAATAACACTCTAAGTGTGAAGAAATTAATGAAGAATTTGATTCTCAGAACCCTACGACAATTGTACGCGGTGTCTGAAATCATCATTCTCATACGGTGGGTCACGCCACCACAAAAGTTGAAAATCTTCAATTTGAGTTTTTCCTCAGTTTTGAAATTCCTCAGTTGATCATATTCTTCAACTTTGCAAAATCTTCATTGTTTCCGTCATTTA
>NC_057805.1:7451996-7471085 GCF_018294505.1 Triticum aestivum
TGTCCTCTACAGCATTCACTTATGGCTAATTCTTCAAGTTGGTTTTTCTGCTAAGTGAATGTGATCGGACCCTTCCCCCTCTATGCTATACTCAACCCAATCTATTCACAAATTCTTCATGTGCGTTCTATTTGAAACTCGTTCAAAATCTTCACTGTGTCTATGTCACCTGAACAATTTGCGAACGGAACTCTTAACTTATCTTATCCAAATTTTCGGCTTTGCCGCTCAAACCGTTCCGCTTCCCACGATATACTTATCTATTCACCCACGATCTAACACGATCTCCACTTCTCAGTACGTGGGTGACACATGTCATGCGAATGAGAAGGGTCGGGGGCACGTTCGTCCAAAATCTTCGGGTGAACCGTTTTTCACCGTGGCTATAAATACCCCCTCTCCCCTTCCTCGATTCTTTTACTCCGCTCGACCTCTCTCCAGCTCGAGCTTCTCAAACCCTAGCGCCGCCGCTACATCATCGTCGCCGGTGAGGAAGAGCTTCACTTCCTCGACTTCGTCGCCGCCGTACTCACGCCGGCCGCGGAAATCTTCACTCTGCCGCCGCCGTAGCCGTCTTCCTCCGCCAAGTTAGGGCGTGGAAGATCTGCACAGACGAGCTTCACTTCTCCACATCCCAGTTCATCGTGTTCTTCGTTCAGGGTAATTAAAAGTTACTTTTACTGCCCTCTTTGATTCAAATGTTTACTACAAAATCTTCAAAGGTGTTTTTCTTCAAATCCTCACACACTAAACACCTCACATGTCATCTGTTCTTGATTCGTTTCTCTAAGCATCATTTTTATTCAAGATTCCTCAATTGTGTGGATCTTCGATCTATACAACTCTGGAACCTAAGACAAAGAACGCTTAGTAAAGTTCTTCAAGACTCATCTGGTCAAATTCCTCAAACTTGTTCTTATTGAAAAACCTTCTGAGAACGCATATGACCTATCCAAATTCCTCGCAACTATACTCTATTCACAGGTACTCATGTCCGCTGCTGAATCACTAGGTTCTCATCAACTTAACTCATTTGCAGCGTTCCTTGAAGAAAAGTTGCATACTTCTTCAGAGAGTTCAATTGTTCAAATTCCTCAACTGAAGAAAATGGCTAATGAAAAGAGGCCACAGAAAGGAGGAAAGAGGCCTGAGGTCAATACTGCCTTTGAAATCCCTGAGGACATTTATGCTGGGTACTGCACACCCCCTGAGGAAGATAAAAATTAGCGCAAGGTGCGCATTCAGAGGATAGAAAGGAGATGGGCAAAAGAGTGGAGGGAGTACAGGTATGTGACTCCAAAATACATGAAGAAATTCGCTGTTACTCCTCCATGCTCAAGACCTCCATTGGCACCTGGCCAAGAAGCAGATCCCACCAGCATCAAACGCGGTGAGGAATTTCCTGAAGAATGGGCCAAGCGCCAGGACAAGTTGGCCCAACAGGCTAAAGATGCAGTGAGGAAATTCAACGAAGATTCCACTACTGCTGCTGCTGAGGCCTCTGTAAGGCCGAAGAAATCCATGGCAAAGAAGCCTGCGCACAAGCCAAGTGCCTCATCTTCAATGCCCTCACGGCCAATTTCCTCAGCCAAGCCCTCGCGGCCAATTCCTCAAGCCGCTCCTGCTCCTCCAAAGTCCTCAGCTGCTCCGACAAAATCCTCAGCACCTGTGCATCTTGCCACGTGCCAAAGGACTATAGGCTTCTCTATTGCCTCAGGAGCTTCAGCTAGTTCCTCAGCTTCGCCATATTCTTCAACAGGACCCTCTCTGCTGAAGACTAAGACCACTACAGGACGAGGCTCTCGCCCAAGTCCTCAGAAGAAGCAGGTCGCCTTCCAAGTACCGTCTGAAGATGACGAAGCTGATGATGAAGAACTTGCTAATATCATCAGAGACAGGAAAGTCAGGGCCGCTAGAGCCAAGGGCACAGAAGTGCCACTGCTTTTGGATCCAAAGCTGATCCTCGAATATATTGATCTCTGGCACAAGGACCCAAACACTCCTATGCCTGATTTCAAGTTGACACCTGGCCAAAGTCACATGCTGACCCATTTCATCAGTGAAGAAAAATGGAAATATGAGAAGGCCAGGCAACTCAAGAAAGCACAGTACAGGAAGGAGAAGTTCCTGAAGAACAACGTTGTCTCTATGACAACTGATGAACTTGTAAAGCTCCAGTCTGAAATCAAAGTCCTCGGCGATGATTTCAACGCTTACTATGCTGATTGGAAAGGAGCCAAGGTCAGGTTCGTCAATCTGACAAAGACACTCACTTCAAGTGCCTCTGCCCCTGTGCATATTGAAGTCACTCCGGCTGAAGCATCTGCTCAGCCAACTGAAGAACATGCCAGCACCGCTGATGACAATCAAACTGCCGAAGATAATGTGAGTTCCAGGGCTGATGACTGCATTCCAACTGCTGAAGAAATTCCCAGGGCACCCACTAGTGGTGCGCCTGAAGAAACTGAACCAAATTCCTCAGCTCCTTCTACACCTATTCCAACTCCAATCCTTCCATCTGCATCAGATGTGAAGAAGACCAAGGCTGCAGAGCGTGCAGCTGTGAAGAAAAGGAAAGCATCAGCTTCTTCAGATTCTTCTGATTCGAAGAAAATGAAGCCTATGACCAGCTCTTTTGCAAACCCGATTGATGTTGTTCCAATCTCAACCATGCCATCAAAGGACCTTGTTCCTTTTGATGAAGAATATGTGATCCCAAGCGGATCTGATGAAGAAACCCGTTCTGCTGCTACGTCAGAGCAGATGGATGAAGAAATTGAAGTGGATGAAATCCCTTCAACCCCAGTTGTTTCCTTGCCTGTGCCTTAGTTTACTGCTGAAGAGGCCGGCGTTGAAGAAATTGAAGATGAAGATGTGGACATTGGATGTACCACACCTGTGATGAATGATGACTTTTGGGAAAGTCAGCACCCCAATTCTCCACTCTTCACTCCACTGCAGCAAATTCCTCAGTCCCCAGTCACTACAGTTCAAATGGGATCTGATGAAGCTCATGAAGACATTCCAGCCACTACTGTTGAAGAAACTGAAAATGAAGAATTCAAGAACCAGGCTGCCACTGAAGAGGAACCAGAAATGCCTCAGCCTGAAGAACCTGAGATTGTGATTCCTGAGGTTGTGATGCAACTCACTGACACTCCTCTACCCAAGCCAAAGGATCCATTCTCCAGGAAGCAGAAATTCAAAACTGATGCCTTCTTTGGCGAGCATGTATTCTTCACTGATTACAACCTTTATGACTCTGGTCGCATAAGGAAGAGGCATTTCTGGACTGCCAGCCAGGCAAATTTCTATTCCTTAGTGTTGTTCGACAAAGACAAAGTCTTCGATCATGAACACATTCCTCACGTGGACATGGAATCCCTGCCGTGCTTCAAGCCAGTCCTTAGTGTTCTTCACGACGCTGGACTGTTAAATTTCTGCACTGACATCTGTGATTGGAATGAAGAACTTATTCTTCAATTCTATGCAACGCTGCACATCACCGGAAATTCTGAAGATGTGAATTCATGGGTGCTGGACTGGATGTCTGAAAACACTCACTACAAGGCACCAGCTACTGAATTGCTTCGTGCCTTACCTCTCAGTCCACCCCTTGAAGGTGCTTGTTGCGTCTACAATGAACCTTGGCTTACCGATCACTACATGCAAGTGCTAATCAAGCCTTTGAAGCCAGGTTAGACCCCAAGAACAAAATTCCTTGTAAAGGAATTGATGTATGTGCCTCGGACTGTCTATCGCATTTTGACGAAGACATTGAGTCCAATCAAGGGCCATGACTCAAATGAAGAAGAAGTCATTGGCATCATGAAGAATCTGCTTTTCAATATCATTCATGGCATTCCCATCAACTTCCATGATTTCTTCATGAGGACTCTGGCTAATGTCGCCATGTCACCATTTGAGTTGAAGCCTTATGCACCTTGGATTATGAGATTCATCAGGACAAGGTCTTCACTCAACTATAAAGCTGATACACTGAACCATTGCAGCTACTTGCCCCCAATTGAAGTCCTCAAACGGACATTTTCCTCAGCTGATGAAAAAGGCAAGGCTACTGCTGTAATTGATGAAGGCATTCGTCCATTGGATGGACAATTTCGCAAGGCTGCATCCTACTCCACCAATGATGACTCTGCCACCCATGACTCTGCCGCCAACGTACCCAAGCAAAATCCTCAAAGCACAGCACCCAGGGTGATGACTGACCGTGAGCTTCTCCTCAGTCTTCACCAGAAGGTTGATCGCAATCATAAATGGGTCAAGCGTCAGTTTGGTTCAATTCTTCACAACATGACTGCTACCCATAATGCAGTGAAGAAAAACCGCTACTACCTTCATGAAATCCTCAACCGCACCTGGGCTGTTCTGTCTCAAGTCTATAGTGAAGAAGATCTGAATACAATGGGTCTCAAGGACGATCTTGACTGGGCTGCACCTCCTCCGAAGAAGTACAAGAAGGTCAAGGTTCCTTCCTTGGTGGCCAGCTCCTATTCTTCATCACGTGACACTGATGAACATGAAGATTTGGACGACACTGCGGCAGGCCCTACTCCAACAACCGACCCCAACAACGCTGACGCTCCTTCATCACCTTGATATTCTTCAGGGGCGTTAGTCCTCATTTTCGACCCCTTTGGTCATTTGATGACAAAGGGGGAGAAATTTGAGTTAGTCTTCAAGCGGGTCTATTATATGGGCGTTTTTTTTAAGTTGCAACTCTCGTTCTTTTGAAGACTTTGCTGGATCGAGTTGTAAACTTAAACTCTATGGTGACCTGATACTTTTGCTATTTCTTTTGCATTCCTCGTTAATGTTGTTGTACGCATGCTGAATTACATCAGTCACCATATTTCATCATGCATTTCAAATTCTTCATATATTATGTCAAATGCGTGTATGAATTACAAGATATAGGGGGAGATCTCCATGATTCAACTCTTCAAGTGTGCATTGCTTCAAAAGCAAATTCCTCACTATGCACATCTTCAGGGGGAGTTCTTCTATATCTTGCAATCAAATTCCTCAATATCAGTATTTACAATTCATATGGTTATCCCCGTTGAAAACTTAACCTATATTGTCATCAATCACCAAAAAGGGGAAGATTGTAAGTGCATCTAGTGCCCCTTAGTTATTTTGGTGTATTGAAGACTTATAGGTTAAGGGACTAATGCGTTTGCGAGTATACACAGATCTATAAGTCTATGAGGAGTTTGATAATTACAGAGAAAGTCGACCCCTAAAAATGAAGTTCTTTGACTGAAGATTTTGGATTTCTGAAGACTTTCTGAAGACTTTGAAAGTGAAGAAATTGGTGTGACCTTGAAGACTTGGTATTCATTTGAGGAACATGAAGCGTGAAGACTTTTGTTTTCGTAGTTTCATTTTCTCTTTCTTGAGTCATAGGAAACACCGTACTGTTAAAGGGGGTCGAGGAAATACTAAGGAAAAATTTCCATGTGATGCTCAACTCAAACTCCTACACCTACCAATCCCTTCGAGTGAAGCCACTGGAAATCTCATACAATTCAGTCATATTCTTCGGTGACAGAGACGAAGTTCTTCTGGTCTCTGAGGAATTTGTTCTGACTGAGGAGTTAGGAATTCGCCAGTGCGGATTGCCTACACAGTGAGGAACATGATAGCCCTGAAGAATTTGAACCTTAAATTTCCGACCGTTGCTGTGCTGTGCACCAGCTGTCCCAAAATATCTACCCACCTAACGGTCATATCATTGAAGGGCATTTATGTCTTATCATGCGGGCTGCTCCCTAGGCTATAAATAGACGCCCCCTACAACCACTAGCTGGTTGGCTGCTCCGAGAGAAACTGACACTTGTCATTTGAGAGCATCCCACCTGTGACACCCAAGTTTTTATTTGGATTTTTCAAAAGGTTTTTATTTGACTTGAGGGGAGTGATCTAAAATTTTTCTTCCAGAGAACTCTCACTCTCAAATATTTTTCTTTATGGCAAAAGTTTTATTTGGACCCACCCAAGATCTGTCTTTGGTCTTGGAGGTTCTTGCTTTTCATTTTGACTCAAGACAAAATGTTTTTCATTTGGGGAAAATAACTTTTGAAAATCTTTTTGAAATGCACTATGGCTTTTGGAAAACTCCTTTGCCACTTTCAACTTTTCTCTCTTACCTTGGCCTTAGTGCAAATGCTCTCTCCTAACTCCTCCCTCACCTTTGAATCATGATTTGCATCAAATCCAGCAAGTTGAACCTCCCCATGTGATTATTTCCAATTAAATTCTATTCAAATAAATTTCTGTCTTCTTTTCTAGCACTTGGAGATTTACAAAGGAACTCCACTTTCTGTCTTGATTTTTGGCCCCAAACTTCTTTCCCCTCCTAGTCCTTTGAACCCTCAACCAAGAACCATGAAGATCCACTGGTCTTCAGTTCAAAATTTTCAAACTACACTTGCTGCAAGTTTGGACCAGATTTGTCAAATTTGGTGAAATTCATTCAAAACTTTCTCCAAAAATTCCAAGTAAAATCAGGCAGCCTCTGGGTGCATTGAGTGGTCACCTCACCAAGTTATAGCTGCAGAAAAATTTATCTCATAGCCAAAACCTTCTGTCGAACACCTGCAGTGCACTGTCTATGTCAAGTTCAGAGATTCAGTCAGTGGCTTGCTGTCGTTTTCTTCAGAGATGGACGTCGATCTCGCCAGTACCATCGCGTCGCCTTGCCCCTCGTCCCCTCCCCCTTGTTCCTGCACCGCACGAACGCCTGGCATCTTGCGGGCGTCGGCAACGAGCAGCAGAAGGTGTGCCGCCCCGTGACCGATGCCGGCGGCGGCTTTGCGGACGCCAGCGGGAGACAGGGCGCCGACGACGCCACCCAGCGCCGCCCAAACCTCCGGAGCTCGCCGCGTGGCCTTCCACTCCCCCGAACGCGCTGCCGCTCTCGTCGTGAACCGCAGGGCGCGGAGCGCGCTCTCTGCCGCCGTCGAGCCCGTGCGGTCACCTCACCGTGGACCGACGCCATTACGCCAAGACCGACACCGTTTAGCTGTGAAACGACTCCAGTAACCTCCACTGATGCTGCCTGGCCGCCAAACCGCCTGCCAATCCACTGCTCCGCCGTAAATAGAGGCCCCGAGCTTCAACTCGAGCACCCACCATCCCTACACTCCCCCTAGAGCACGCCTAGCCGCTGGAAGAGCCC
This sequence comes from Triticum aestivum, assembly GCF_018294505.1. NCBI lineage: Eukaryota > Viridiplantae > Streptophyta > Magnoliopsida > Poales > Poaceae > Triticum > Triticum aestivum. The sequence goes on from NC_057805.1 coordinate 7,459,201, forward strand.
CGAGGAGGTCTCCTTCCTCGACTCCGGCCGCCGCGACCCGCCACGGGATCCAGCCCGATTCGCCCCCGTGTGTGCTCCTCCGCCTCCATTCTCTTGCCAGTAGCTTCACCTTGCATCCCTCGTTCTGACCCGCGCCTCAATTTGTAGCTTGCAGCCCTCCACCGGAGTTCCCCAACCTCACCGGAGCCACCGTCCGCCGGAGATAGTGTCACCGTCGACGTGGTGCTCCCCGTTGGACGAGTCCACCACCCACCAACGCGGAAGAAGACGCTGAAGCTCTTGGTACCCTCCGTTTCTCCTAACTCGCCGTGGTTCGACGCCGGCGTCCACCGCAGTCTTCGGGCGCCGGCGAGCTTTTTAAACCTGACAGGTGGACCCCGCCTGTCAGCCTCTATTCTATTCTCCTTCGAACCGTTTTCTGTTGGCGCCTTCGGGCAAATACGTTTTCTCCTTTGCGCTTGCGCGTTCCAAACCGAAGCGTTTTCTGTTTTCTCAGTTAAGACCCTGGAACTTTTCTGTTTCATTACAGATAAGTCCCTGGACAGAAACCTTTATAACTTTTTAATAAAAAGGTATTTTTGAGTGATTCTTTTTCTGAAAATCTTCAAATTTTGTCTAGTTTTTTATGGGATTTATTTGAAAATTATTTGGCAAAGTTTCTGTGCATGTGTTGGTTTTCACGTTAGTACCCGTTTCGTGATTACCGTAGGTTCCGGGAGAGGTGACGGAGCCGCGAACTTCGCCGAGCTAGACTCCGACTTCTCCGAACCAGGCAAGCATGTTTTGAACATTTGATATGACAAGTGTTTTGCATGTTTGCGTGAAAGTTTGTGCGTGGCATATGAGTGTCGGTAAATACCTCGTTGCTGGTAAGGCAACTACCCGATTGTTCCAAAGTCGCGATGATCTCTGATGAGAGACGGCCTAATCATGTGGTGACATGAAGGGCAGCAAGGTGGTACTATTGTAGCATACCAGCCTTGCGTCATCTGACTTTCTCCGACGTTAACGTGGTTGGAGCCACGTTATCGTTCTTTTTCCGCATGTTCCAAAGTTGCGATGATCTCTGATGAGAGATGGCCTAATCATGTGGTGACATGAAGGGCAGCAAGGTGGTACTGTTGTAGCATACCAGCCTTGCGTCATCCGACCTTCTCCGACGTTAACGTGGTTGGAGCCACGTTATCGTTCTTTCCCCCTTCCGTGCTACCACATGTCTCATTGCCAGGATGCGGTTTAGTAAGTTGGTAACCTCTTTCCGTGTACACACCAAACAGAGAGGCCGGGATGATGGTGCCTTGGCCCAGGATTAAAGCCAGTCATCCGGTCAGGGGGCATGGGTGTTTCCGGTTGGGACCAAGAGGGGGGGCACCCCCTTATAGCGCGCGTATAGAAATTTGATCCCATGCTACGCGAGGTTGTAGCCTCCCCGTCTCAAGGTTTTTCTTGAACGATGCCGAGGGTGATCCCTGGCTTCGGATGGTTGAATTGGGTGTGTACTGGTTAGGCGTGTTTCTTCCAAAACACCGTAGACGGAACTAGTCCCCGTGACTACTGAAATCCGTTGGCTGTGGTTAAGTACAAACTCTGCAGAGTCAATTCTTTCCAAATCATCGTATCCATGATCAAGTAATGAAAACATTATATCCATATCTATCCGCGTGGAAAACTTGTCCCCGGTGAACAAGCTCAAGTGGTAAATCCAGATTTATCGTTATTCCTGTGGATGGACTAATTTTATTTTTGTCTTATGCTTGTGTTAATTTATGTTCCCGAACTATTGTATTATTGAGCTACAATATAAGCCCTTTATGAGACGTCGCTCAGACGTCCGACTGTGGCGTGTTCTTACTTCTTACTTTAATTATAAGCCCTTTATGTGATGTCGCTCAGACGTCCGACTGTGGCAATACTATTCCGCATTTTCCGCTCGAGGAGTCTTTCAGACACTCGTTTGGCACCAGTATTACTATTCTGCATTTTCCGCTCGAGGAGTCTTTCAGACACTCGTTTGGCACCCGCATTATTATTCCGCATTTTCCGCTCGAGGAGTCTTTCATACACTCGTTTGGCACCCGCATTATTATTCCGCATTTTCCGCTCGAGGAGTCTTTCAGACACTCGTTTGGCACCAGTATTATTATTCCGCATTTTCCGCTCGAGGAGTCTTTCAGACACTCGTTTGGTACCAGTATTACTATTCTGCAGTTTCTGCTCGAGGCGTCATTCAGGCCCTCGCTTGGCACCCAGTATTTATTACCTCTATGTTTGGTCGCACTGGTTAACTTGTTCATGTGTTCATGTTTACATTTGTTATATCTTATGTCCGAACTGTCTTGCGAGTACTTTCATAGTACTCACCTGGCTTGTTGATTTGGCCAGATGTTGACGAAGGCGATCTCTTGGATGAAGAGTTTGATAGCGCGTCCGATGCCTAGAGGAGTCCCAGTCAGTCCTGCGCGATCCCGGATTTTTGTCACTTGTATTGTATACGCTTCCGCCACCCGCAATAAGTCTCCTCGAGCCTCACCCCGACGCTCGAAGAGCTGTAGTCTTCTGGAATCATATCACTCGCTTCGCGGTGATATTTCCACCACCGTTATCATCGTGAGTTAGTAGTTTGCCACCCTATCCGCCGTATTGTTTTATCGGCGTGCATGTAATAAACTGTTGGGCAGTCCCTGTTCAACCTTGTATTATATTTAGTACTCCTGGTATTTTTCTTCTGTGACTAAGATATTGTCTACCAATGAGAAGGAATTCTTCCTCGCTGGTCCGTAAAAGGGATTGGTCTCTCAATAATTATTTTATTAAAAACCGGTCGTGACAAGCTTGGTATCAGAGCCAGGCTGACTGTAGGAAGCCACTAGGTGCGATCGCTAATCGGTTATTAGCGTCTTTTGTGCTTTTTCAGCATTTTGCAATTGTAGCTATTTTCTGTTGGTCATCATAAATTTATGACATGACTACTCAGAATTTTTGCCTACTTTTGTAGATGGCTGGCAGCAGCTGTGAGAATCGAGTGTTCACCAACGTGCCCGAGGGGTTTGTCAAGCTCCTCGTCTCCATCACCAAGCTCGCGATCGGGCCAGCAGCTCGCCCGGAGTTCACACTCTATCAGCACAAGCTCAGTGACGACGTGTCTATGCACCAAGCCGTGGTGCAGTTCAAGGGAGGACGATCTGCTGCTCGCCACTTCCGTTTTGTGGGAAGGGCCATGCCTACGGAGAGGCATGCCATGCAGATGACTGCCCGTGAGGCGATAGCTCGCCTTCGGGACATCCTTCCTACGATGAAGACTCGTCGCTACCGCTACCTCCCATGCCATGTGCCTTACACCAGCCACTATGCATTCGCCTGCCATCGGGGAGAACGAGATGAAGCCATCGAGATGGTTGTGGAGTATCTCAAGGCTCTCGAGGAGTCTTTCGACAACCTCGTAGATGATCTTGTGGCTGCCCGCATGGACTTAGTCCGGGGCGGTCCTGCCAGCAGGAAGGAGCTTCTCCACACGGCGTCGCCTCTGACATTCGTCTCGTCTTCAGCCTCGTATGCACCGGCCCTTTTGGCCACTGCTCGCCGTCTGCCTACCACTTAGGAGTTCGACCGAGTCATCGCTCCTACTCCAGTCAGAGCCGCACCGCCTGCCGCACGCGCTCTACCACCAGTCGCCCCCGCACCATCACCGCAGCGCAGCGTTACGTGCCAGGAGCCAGCTAGAGAGGAGGTGGAGGTTGACTCTCCTGGACCGCTGAGCCTTGCCATCGGCAAGGGGAAGGAGATCTTCACCATCTCCGACTGAGAGCACCGAGTAGCCGCGTGTTATGTCTGCCTGTGTGATGTGCTGTTTTATCTATACGCTAGTTTGTATTGGTGTGTTTGCTGCCTTCCGGAGTAGTACGCTAGTTTTAAATAACATGTCAGGATTGTGTACGCGCATCCTGAGTGCTGTATCGCGGGTTTGCTTTTCGCATGTAAGTTTTATGTTAAGCACTTCTTCTCCATGAAAAATCATTTGTGTTTCTTTGAAAACCTTGAAGCCTTTTTTTGTTGCCTTTGCAAGAGTTTTCTTGTGCTACACAGTTTTCCTTTTTCTCATGGGTTTTGCAAATAATACCCCAGACTGGAAAAATGTCTCGCCCGTGGACTCGCTCTATGCCCAATCAGCCAGAAGAGGTTTACGGGACACAAACCAGCAACAATTTCACTCAGGGTCAGTCCAGTCAACAAGACAGCGAAGCAGCACTGTCTCAAGTATGCCGCCTCTTCAAGCAAAGCCAGCAACAGCACCAAGAGATGATGAACCATGTCATCAATATGGGAAACCACCGTGAACCCTATCAGCCACATTCCAAGTTATCTGAGCTACAGAAGACTCGCCCCTCAACATTTGCTCACACCGATAGGCCGCTGGAAGCCGATGATTGGCTTCGTGAGATTGAAAGGAAACTGATTATTGCTCAGTGCTCAGACCATGAGAAGGTGCTTTATGCACCACACTACCTTACTGGAGCAGCCGCAGCATGGTGGGAAAACTTCCTACACATGCATCCCAGGGAACACAACATCACCTGGGAAGAGTTCAAGGAAGGTTTCCGTGGGGCACACATCCCCAGGAGCATCCTAAAGATCAAGAAGAGAGAGTTTGATGACCTGAAGCAAAGAGGCATGTCAGTGACAGAGTACAATGGTCAGTTCACCCAGCTGTCTCGTTATGCCTACGACGAGCACATGACAGAAAGCAAGAAGATGGAAAAATTCCTGGACGGCCTGGCACCAGCGCTAAGATGCCAACTGATTGTACACACCTTTCCGGATTTTAAGACGCTGGTGGACAAGGCCATCACCTTGGAAAATGAGCGCCGTAGTCTGGAAGATATCCGTAAGCGGAAGAGGGACAAGACGACCCTTGCCCGCAGCAACCGAGGCAAGACTGAGGTCCCAAGGACAGATGCAAGGAGATCCATGACTACCGAGCCAAGGCCCGTCGGACAGTTTCATGCCAGGGACAAGGAGTTCACATACCGTCCAGGGGTCACCTGCTATGCTTGTGGTCAGCAAGGGCATTATGCTAAACAGTGCCCGAAGCCAAGAGACTCGGCACCCAAGCCGAACAATGGTGGAAACAATCCCGCCCCCAAGCGCAACAACTTCAACCCCAGCAACAACCACAGGAAGGGTCACCTGAACCATGTGACCAGGGAAGAAGCGCAGAATGCCCCAGACATCGTGCTCGGTACGTTCCCTGTCAACACAGTACCTGCCACGGTTTTGTTTGATTCTGGAGCTTCCCATTCGTTTGTTTCGAAGAGTTTTGTTTCGCAACATGGTTTTCCGATACTTCCCTTGGAAAAGTCTATGATCATCAAGTCCCCCGGAAATAAGAAAATCGCTCAGGGTTACTGCCAAGGAGTGGTCATTGAGTTCAAAGGACTACAATTCCACACGAATCTCATCGTGTTGGAGAGTAAAGGACTGGATGTCATTTTAGGGATGGACTGGTTGACCACCAACAAAGGATTCATTGACTGTTTCAATCGGACCATGATTCTCACTCACCATCACGACAAGACAATAAGAGTTTCCACTCAAGAAAGGCCACGATCACAGAAATCAAAGCTGAACAAAATGGACATTGCAGAACTGAGAAAAGTTCCAGTGGTATGCGAGTTTCCTGATGTGTTCCCTGAAGAACTACCAGGCATGCCACCAGACCGAGAGATCGAATTCAGCATTGAACTAGCACCTGGCACCGCTCCCATCTATAAGAAGCCGTATAGAATGGCACCCTCAGAATTGGTGGAGTTGAAGAAGCAGATAAAGGAGTTGTTGGACAAAGGATTTATTCGAGCCAGCTCCTCACCATGGGGTTCGCCAGTGTTGTTCGCCAAGAAGAAGGATGGGACACTGAGACTGTGTATAGACTATCGAGCCCTCAATATGGTCACCATCAAAAACAAATATCCGATGCCACGGATAAATGATTTGTTTGACCAGCTCGCACAAGCCAAGGTATTCTCAAAAATTGATTTGAGATCGGGATATCACCAATTGAAGGAACGGACGGAGGATATTCCCAAGACAGCTTTCACTTCCAGATATGGGTTATACGAGTTCACCGTGATGCCTTTTGGACTAACAAACGCCCTCGCATATTTCGTCCACCTCATGAACAAAGTGTTCATGAAATTCATGGACAAATTTGTGGTGGTATTCATTGACAATATTCTGGTTTACTCAAGGACACCAGAAGAGCATGCTGAGCACCTCAGAATTGTTTTGGGAGAATTGAGGAAGCATCAGTTGTACGCCAAGTTTAGCAAATGCGAATTTTGGCTAAGACAAGTTGGTTTCTTAGGCCATATACTGAACCAAGAAGGAGTGGTCGTAGACCCCGAAAAAGTCAAGGCCATACTGGACTGGAAGCCACCCGCCAACGTCACAGATGTGCGGAGTTTCCTAGGGATGGCCGGGTATTACAGAAGATTTATTGAAGGGTTCTCCACTGTGGCGAAACCTATGACCCAACTACTCAAGAAGGACAAGAAATTTGTATGGACGGAAGCATGCGAGCAGAGCTTCCAAGAACTCAAGAAGAAGCTGACAACCGCACCAGTCTTAACTGTGCCCGACATACACAAGAGCTTTGAAGTGTATTGTGACGCGTCCCGAAAAGGTCTCGGATGCGTACTAATGCAGGATGGCAAAGTTGTCGCATATGCCTCCAGGCAGCTGCGAAAACATGAGGAAAATTACCCAACGCATGACTTAGAGCTAGCAGCAGTCATACATGCACTCAAGGAGTGGAGGCACTTTCTGTTGGGGAATCGATGTGAAATATATACGGACCATAAGAGCCTCAAATATATTTTCACACAGCCAGAGCTGAATTTACGCCAACGACGCTGGTTGGAACTGGTCAAGGACTATGACGTCAGTATTCACTACCACCCAGGGAAAGCAAATGTGGTGGCCGATGCCCTTAGTCGAAACCCCAGCCCGGACAATGACGGTCAGCAAGATTTGAGGCCTGAGTTTCAGCGAGAGTTTGCTAGGCTCAACATGATGTTAGTCTCTGAGGGCACCGTATCAAATCTGGAGATACAACCCACCCTGGTGGAACAAATTAAGAAGGCTCAACAAGGACATCCCAGCATCGAAGGCATAAAGAAGAAAATGAATCTTAGTAAGACTTCAGAGTTCGTCACAGACAGTGAAGGAACATTATGGTACCGAGACAGACTTTGCGTACCTAACATTGAGGAACTCAAGCAACAGATCTTGACGGAGAGCCACACCGCTCCATACTCGATCCATCCTGGAGGAACCAAAATGTACAAGGACATCTAGGAAAGATTTTGGTGGCACGGTATGAAAAGAGATATAGCCACATTCATTGCTTGTTGTGATTCATGTCAGCGCATCAAGGCCGAGCATCAAAAGCCAGCAGGGCTACTCCAACCAAACAGAATACCGGAGTGGAAATGGGATGAAATAGGAATGGATTTCATCGTTGGACTACCCCGATCACAACGTGGGAATGACGCCATATGGGTCATCACAGACCGACTAACCAAGGTTGCTCATTTCATTCCCGTGAAGACAACCTACTCCACACAAAGACTGGCAAAACTTTATCTATCTCGTATAGTTTGCTTGCATGGAGTCCCAAAGACTATAATATCGGACCGAGGCACCCAATTCGTCTCCAAATTTTGGGATCACCTACAACAAGCTCTGGGCACACAACTAGCTTTCAGTACAGCATACCACCCTCAAACTGATGGACAAACGGAATGTGTAAACCAAATCCTTGAGGATATGCTAAGAGCCTGCGTGCTCACCTATGGATCCAGCTGGGAAGAGAGTTTGCCGTATGCCGAATTCGCGTACAACAACAGTTACCAAGCCATCTTGCAAATGGCACCCTTTGAAGCATTGTACGGACGAAGGTGTCGTACCCCACTGAATTGGTCAGAAACAGGGGACAGCCGTATCTTCGGCCCAGACATGCTTAAAGAGGCCGAGGAAAAAGTTAAACAAATCAGGGACAGACTCAAGACAGCACAGAGCTGACAAAAGAGCTACTATGATCAGAAGCATCGTGAGGTCAGCTTTGAACCCGGTGATTCCGTATACCTCCGAGTATCTCCTATGAGGGGTCTGCAACGGTTCAAAATTAAGGGGAAGCTAGCCCCAAGATTTATTGGACCATTTTGTGTAAAGGCACGAAGAGGCACGGTAGCCTACCAGCTAGACCTACCCAAGGAGCTGTCAGACGTCCATGATGTATTCCACGTCTCTCAATTGAGGAAATGTGTGAGTAACCCGGAGAAACATGTACCTCATGAGAACATTGATATGCAACCAGATCTCACCTACAGAGAAAGGCCGGTAAAGATTTTAGAAGAGTCTGAACGAAGGACCTGTCAGAAAACGACAAGATTTTTCAGGGTTCAGTGGAGCAACCACACTGAGGATGAAGCCACATGGGAAAGGGAAGATTTCCTCCAGGCAGAGTATCCATATCTATTTGAGGATCAGCAGAAATCTCGAGGACGAGATTTTTCCTAAGGGGGTAGGTGTTGTGACACCAAAGTTTTTATTTGGATTTTTCAAAAGGTTTTTATTTGACTTGAGGGGAGTGATCTGAAATTTTTCTTCCAGAGAACTCTCACTCTCAAATATTTTTCTTTATGGCAAAAGTTTTATTTGGACCCACCCAAGATCTGTCTTTGGTCTTGGAGGTTCTTGCTTTTCATTTTGACTCAAGACAAAATGTTTTTCATTTGGGGAAAATAACTTTTGAAAATCTTTTTGAAATGCACTATGGCTTTTGGAAAACTCCTTTGCCACTTTCAACTTTTCTCTCTTACCTTGGCCTTAGTGCAAATGCTCTCTCCTAACTCCTCCCTCACCTTTGAATCATGATTTGCATCAAATCCAGCAAGTTGAACCTCCCCATGTGATTATTTCCAATTAAATTCTATTCAAATAAATTTCTGTCTTCTTTTCTAGCACTTGGAGATTTACAAAGGAACTCCACTTTCTGTCTTGATTTTTGGCCCCAAACTTCTTTCCCCTCCTAGTCCTTTGAACCCTCAACCAAGAACCACGAAGATCCACTGGTCTTCAGTTCAAAATTTTCAAACTACACTTGCTGCAAGTTTGGACCAGATTTGTCAAATTTGGTGAAATTCATTCAAAACTTTCTCCAAAAATTCCAAGTAAAATCAGGCAGCCTCTGGGTGCATTGAGTGGTCACCTCACCAAGGTACAGCTCCAGAAAAAATTATCTCATAGCCAAAACCTTCTGTCGAACACCTGCAGTGCACTGTCTATGTCAAGTTCAGAAAAGTTCAGAGATTCAGTCACTGGCTTGCTGTCGTTTTCTTCAGAGATGGACGTCGATCTCGCCAGTACCACCGCGTCGCCTTGCCCCTCGTCCCCTCCCCCTTGTTCCTGCACCGCACGAACGCCTGGCATCTTGCGGGCGTCGGCGACGAGCAGCAGAAGGTGCGCCGCCCCGTGACCGACGCCGGCGGCGGCTTTGCGGACGCCAGCGGGAGACACGGCGCCGACGACGCCACCCAGCGCCGCCCAAACCTCCGGAGCTCGCCGCGTGGCCTTCCACTCCCCCGAACGCGCTGCCGCTCTCGTCGTGAACCGCAGGGCGCGGAGCGCGCTCTCTACCGCCGTCGAGCCCGTGCGGTCACCTCACCGTGGACCGACGCCATTACGCCAAGACCGACCCCGTTTAGCTGTGAAACGACTCCAGTAACCTCCACTGATGCTGCCTGGCCGCCAAACCGCCTGCCAATCCACTACTCCGCCGTAATCGCTCACCGGAGATTCTCCGTTCACGGCCACCCCGTCGATCTGCCTATAAATAGAGGCCCCGAGCTTCAACTCGAGCACCCACCATCCCTACACTCCCCCTAGAGCACGCCTAGCCGCTGGAAGAGCCCCGAGGAGGTCTCCTTCCTCGACTCCGGCCGCCACGACCCGCCACGAGATCCAGCCTGATTCGCCCCCGTGTGTGCTCCTCCGCCTCCGTTCTCTTGCCAGTAGCTTCACCTTGCATCCCTCGTTCTGACCCGCGCCTCAATTTGTAGCTTGCAGCCCTCCACCGGAGTTCCCCATCCTCACCCGAGCCACCGTCCGCCGGAGATAGTGTCGCCGTCGACGTGGTGCTCCCCGTTGGACGAGTCCACCACCCACCAACGCGGAAGAAGACGCTGAAGCTCTTGGTACCCTCCGTTTCTCCTAACTCGCCGTGGTTCGACGCCGGCGTCCACCGCAGTCTTCGGCGCCGGCGAGCTTTTTAAACCTGACAGGTGGACCCCGCCTGTCAGCCTCTATTCTATTCTCCTTCGAACCGTTTTCTGTTGGCGCCTTCGGGCAAATACGTTTTCTCCTTTGCGCTTGCGCGTTCCAAACCGAAGCGTTTTCTGTTTTCTCAGTTAAGACCCTGGAACTTTTCTGTTTCATTACAGATAAGACCCTGGACAAAAACCTTTATAACTTTTTAATAAAAAGGTATTTTTGAGTGATTCTTTTTCTGACAATCTTCAAATTTTGTCTAGTTTTTTATGGGATTTATTTGAAAAATATTTGGCAAAGTTTCTGTGCATGTGTTGGTTTTCACGTTAGTACCCGTTTCGTGATTACCGTAGGTTCCGGGAGAGGTGACGGAGCCGCAAACTTCGCCGAGCTAGACTCCGACTTCTCCGAACCAGGCAAGCATGTTTTGAACATTTGATATGACAAGTGTTTTGCATGTTTGCGTGAAAGTTTGTGCGTGGCATATGAGTGTCGGTAAATACCTCGTTGCTGGTAAGGCAACTACCCGATTGTTCCAAAGTCGCGATGATCTCTGACGAGAGATGGCCTAATCATGTGGTGACATGAAGGCCAGCAAGGTGGTACTGTTGTAGCATACCAGCCTTGCGTCATCCGACTTTCTCCGACGTTAACGTGGTTGGAGCCACGTTATCGTTCTTTTTCCGCATGTTCCAAAGTTGCGATGATCTCTGATGAGAGATGGCCTAATCATGTGGTGACATGAAGGGCAGCAAGGTGGTACTGTTGTAGCATACCAGCCTTGCGTCATCCGACCTTCTCCGACGTTAACGTGGTTGGAGCCACGTTACCGTTCTTTCCCCCTTCCGTGCTACCACATGTCTCATTGCCAGGATGCGGTTTAGTAAGTTGGTAACCTCTTTCCGTGTACACACCAAACAGAGAGGCCGGGATGATGGTACCTTGGCCCAGGATTAAAGCCAGTCATCCGGTCAGGGGGCATGGGTGTTTCCGGTTGGGACCGAGAGGGGGGGCACCCCCTTATAGCGCGCGTATAGAAATTTGATCCCATGCTACGCGAGGTTGTAGCCTCCCCGTCTCAAGGTTTTTCTTGAACGATGCCGAGGGTGATCCCTGGCTTCGGATGGTTGAATTGGGTGTGTACTGGTTAGACGTGTTTCTTCCAAAACACCGTAGACGGAACTAGTCCCCGTGACTACTGAAATCCGTTGGCTGTGGTTAAGTACAAACTCTGCAGAGTCAATTCTTTCCAAATCATCGTATCCATGATCAAGTAATGAAAACATTATATCCATATCTATCCGCGTGGAAAACTTGTCCCCGGTGAACAAGCTCAAGTGGTAAATCCAGATTTATCGTTATTCCTGTGGATGGACTAATTTTATTTTTGTCTTATGCTTGTGTTAATTTATGTTCCCGAACTATTGTATTATTGAGCTACAATATAAGCCCTTTATGAGACGTCGCTCAGACGTCCGACTGTGGCGTGTTCTTACTTCTTACTTTAATTATAAGCCCTTTATGTGATGTCGCTCAGACGTCCGACTGTGGCAATACTATTC